>NC_081230.1:1822500-1830000 GCF_902713425.1 Acipenser ruthenus
ATGCTGTGCTATTGACAGTGCTATGGCAGGTGAATCAGTCCCATGCTGTGCTATTGACAGTGCTATGGCAGGTGAATCAGTCCCATGCTGTGCTATTGACAGTGCTATGGCAGGTGAATCAGTCCCATGCTGTGCTATTGACAGTGCTATGGCAGGTGAATCAGTCCCATGCTGTGCTATTAACAGTGCTATGGCAGGTGAATCAGTCCCATGCTGTGCTATTGACAGTGCTATGGCAGGTGAATCAGTCCCATGCTGTGCTATTGACAGTGCTATAGCAGGTGAATCAGCCCCATGCTGTGCTATTGACAGTGCTATGGCAGGTGAATCAGTCCCATGCTGTGCTATTGACAGTGCTATGGCAGGTGAATCAGTCCCATGCTGTGCTATTGACAGTGCTATGGCAGGTGAATCAGCCCCATGCTGTGCTATTGACAGTGCTCTGGCGGGTGTTTCCAATATTTCGTCCAGGTTGCTATTTTCTCTTCTCTCCGCAGTCTGTTAGGTTTCCCCAGAGCTTCTTAATCGCCCCGTCACACGACAGACGAACGCAATCTGTCTGGGATTAGCAGAGTTTAGCAAACAGCCTGCGTGTGTCTCTCAGCCTGACCCCTCATTCACAGATCCTGCCTCTCAGTACCTTTATGAACAGAGCCGCTGTCTGTCTGTCTGCCATTGAAGATCATTGAGGGTATAGTCAGCACACTGTGGTCCCATTCTACCAGCCTCACCCCATTGAAGATCATGTAGGGTATAGTCAGCACACTGTGGTCCCATTCTACCAGCCTCACCCCATTGAAGATCATGGAGGGTATAGTCAGCACACTGTGGTCCCATTCTACCAGCCTCACCCCATTGTAGCTGCCCTACACTTGTGCTACCATTGCCCCTCAGTGTAATACAGAGCCATTGCAGTGCCGCTGGATCAGATTCTGTTACTGGCATGTGAAATCACGTCTCCCTGGTTGAAGAATTAATTTGCGGTTTAATTTTCTTCTGCACAATTATTATTATTATTATTATTATTTGTTTATTTAGCAAATGCCTTTATCCAAGGCGACTTACAGAGACTAGGGTGTGTGAACTATGCATCAGCTGCAGAGTCACTGACAACTACGTCTCACCCGAAAGACGGAGCACAAGGAGGTTCAGTGACTTGCTCAGGGTCACACAGTGAGTCAGTGGCTGAGGTGGGATTTGAACCGGGGACCTCCTAGTTACAAGCCCGTTTCTTTAACCACGAGACCACACAGCCTCCAATTAAGCAATCTCACCATGCAATTAAAAGTCTTTAACAGTTTCAATTCTTAACGCGTCATTAGTAACTGAGGAGGGGACTGGGAGGGAAGCAGCGTGGCTCTAGCGGAGCTGAGGAGGGACTGGGAGGGAAGCAGTGTGGCTCTAGCGGAGCTGAGGAGGGACTGGGAGGGAAGCAGTGTGGCTCTAGTGGAGCTGAGGAGGGACTGGGAGGGAAGCAGCGTGGCTCTAGCGGAGCTGAGGAGGGACTGGGAGGGAAGCAGCGTGGCTCTAGCGGAGCTGAGGAGGGACTGGGAGGGAAGCAGCGTGGCTCTAGCGGAGCTGAGGAGGGACTGGGAGGGAAGCAGCGTGGCTCTAGCGGAGCTGAGGAGGGACTGGGAGGGAAGCAGTGTGGCTCTAGCGGAGCTGAGGAGGGACTGGGAGGGAAGCAGTGTGGCTCTAGCGGAGCTGAGGAGGGACTGGGAGGGAAGCAGTGTGGCTCTAGCGGAGCTGAGGAGGGACTGGGAGGGAAGCAGTGTGGCTCTAGCGGAGCTGAGGAGGGACTGGGAGGGAAGCAGTGTGGCTCTAGCGGAGCTGAGGAGGGACTGGGAGGGAAGCAGTGTGGCTCTAGCGGAGCTGAGGAGGGACTGGGAGGGAAGCCGTGTGGCTCTAGCGGAGCTGAGGAGGGACTGGGAGGGAAGCAGTGTGGCTCTAGCGGAGCTGAGGAGGGACTGGGAGGGAAGCAGTGTGGCTCTAGCGGAGCTGAGGAGGGACTGGGAGGGAAGCCGTGTGGCTCTAGCGGAGCTGAGGAGGGACTGGGAGGGAAGCAGCGTGGCTCTAGCGGAGCTGAGGAGGGACTGGGAGGGAAGCAGCGTGGCTCTAGCGGAGCTGAGGAGGGACTGGGAGGGAAGCCGTGTGGCTCTAGCGGAGCTGAGGAGGGACTGGGAGGGAAGCAGTGTGGCTCTAGCGGAGCTGAGGAGGGACTGGGAGGGAAGCAGTGTGGCTCTAGCGGAGCTGAGGAGGGACTGGGAGGGAAGCAGTGTGGCTCTAGCGGAGCTGAGGAGGGACTGGGAGGGACGCAGTGTGGCTCTAGCGGAGCTGAGGAGGGACTGGGAGGGAAGCAGTGTGGCTCTAGCGGAGCTGAGGAGGGACTGGGAGGGAAGCAGTGTGGCTCTAGCGGAGCTGAGGAGGGACTGGGAGGGAAGCAGTGTGGCTCTAGCGGAGCTGAGGAGGGACTGGGAGGGAAGCAGTGTGGCTCTAGCGGAGCTGAGGAGGGACTGGGAGGGAAGCAGTGTGGCTCTAGCGGAGCTGAGGAGGGACTGGGAGGGAAGCAGTGTGGCTCTAGCGGAGCTGAGGAGGGACTGGGAGGGACGCAGTGTGGCTCTAGCGGAGCTGAGGAGGGACTGGGAGGGAAGCAGTGTGGCTCTAGCGGAGCTGAGGAGGGACTGGGAGGGAAGCAGTGTGGCTCTAGCGGAGCTGAGGAGGGACTGGGAGGGAAGCAGTGTGGCTCTAGCGGAGCTGAGGAGGGACTGGGAGGGACGCAGTGTGGCTCTAGCGGAGCTGAGGAGGGACTGGGAGGGAAGCAGTGTGGCTCTAGCGGAGCTGAGGAGGGACTGGGAGGGAAGCCGTGTGGCTCTAGCGGAGCTGAGGAGGGACTGGGAGGGAGGGAAGCAGTGTGGCTCTAGCGGAGCTGAGGAGGGACTGGGAGGGAAGCAGTGTGGCTCTAGCGGAGCTGAGGAGGGACTGGGAGGGAAGCAGTGTGGCTCTAGCGGAGCTGAGGAGGGACTGGGAGGGAAGCAGTGTGGCTCTAGCGGAGCTGAGGAGGGACTGGGAGGGAAGCAGTGTGGCTCTAGCGGAGCTGAGGAGGGACTGGGAGGGAAGCCGTGTGGCTCTAGCGGAGCTGAGGAGGGACTGGGAGGGAAGCAGTGTGGCTCTAGCGGAGCTGAGGAGGGACTGGGAGGGAAGCAGTGTGGCTCTAGCGGAGCTGAGGAGGGACTGGGAGGGAAGCCGTGTGGCTCTAGCGGAGCTGAGGAGGGACTGGGAGGGAAGCAGTGTGGCTCTAGCGGAGCTGAGGAGGGACTGGGAGGGAAGCAGTGTGGCTCTAGCGGAGCTGAGGAGGGACTGGGAGGGAAGCAGTGTGGCTCTAGCGGAGCTGAGGAGGGACTGGGAGGGAAGCCGTGTGGCTCTAGCGGAGCTGAGGAGGGACTGGGAGGGAAGCCGTGTGGCTCTAGCGGAGCTGAGGAGGGACTGGGAGGGAAGCAGTGTGGCTCTAGCGGAGCTGAGGAGGGACTGGGAGGGAAGCAGTGTGGCTCTAGCGGAGCTGAGGAGGGACTGGGAGGGAAGCCGTGTGGCTCTAGCGGAGCTGAGGAGGGACTGGGAGGGAAGCAGTGTGGCTCTAGCGGAGCTGAGGAGGGACTGGGAGGGAGGCAGGCAGTGTGGCTCTAGCGGAGCTGAGGAGGGACTGGGAGGGAAGCAGTGTGGCTCTAGCGGAGCTGAGGAGGGACTGGGAGGGAAGCAGTGTGGCTCTGGTGATTTAGAGCTGAGGAGTTTTACTCTCGCTAAAACTTGGAAAGTCCAGAAATGAAATCGGTGATGCGATTTTATTTATTTTGCGAAACGCATCTGATTGAAAATGAAGCGAGACGGGGCTGGCAGTCTCTCCCGTGTTATTAACACGGCTCGCAAATTGAATTTCACACTGGCTGACCGCAGTGCTCCTCTCTGCCTCTTAGTAACACCAGAGACAAGCGCCCATCTGCCTCGGCTTCACAGATACTTAGCCACAGAGATTATGAGAGAGGAGGGGAGGGGAGAGAGAGAGGGAGAGGGGAGAGGGGGGAGAGAGAGAGGGGAGGGGAGAGGAGGGGAGAGAGAGGGGAGAGAGGGATGGAGGAGAGATAGAGGAGGGGAGGAGAGGGGGGAGAGAGGAGGGGAGAGAGAGAGGGAGAGGGGAGAGAGGAGAGGAGAAGAGAGAGGAGGGGAGGGAGAGAGAGAGGGGAGGGGAGAGAGAGGAGGGGAGAGAGAGAGAGGGGAGGGGAGAGGAGAGGAGAAGAGAGAGGAGGGGAGGGAGAGAGGGGAGGGGAGGGAGAGAGAGAGGGGAGTGGAGGGGAGGTTCCTACTCTCCAGGAGTGACTCTTTTTGGAACGAAGGATCAGAGAAAGAATGCGAGGTGTTTTTATAAATTCTTAATTAATGTAACGATGTGCAGTTTTGTAACGGTGATGAGCCAGGCTCAGTCAGGTGACAAGTTGCACAAGGAGTTGTCTAGGCCACTGAACTTACTCAGCATCATGAACCGGTAAGGAAGTTTCCAAACGAGAGGAGGCCATTCAGCCCATCTTGCTCGTTTGGTTGTTAGTAGCTTATTGATCCCAGAATCTCATCAAGCAGCTTCTTGAAGGATCCCAGGGTGTCAGCTTCAACAACATTACTGGGGAGTTGGTTCCAGACCTTCACAATTCTCTGTGTAAAAAAGTGCCTCCTATTTTCTGTTCTGAATGCCCCTTTATCTAATCTCCATTTGTGACCCCTGGTCCTTGTTTCTTTTTTCAGGTTGAAAAAGTCCCTTGGGTCGACATTGTCAATACCTTTTAGGATTCTGAATGCTTGAATCAGATCGCAGCGTAGTCTTCTTTGTTCAAGACTGAATAGATTCAATTATTTTAGCCTGTCTGCATACAACATGCCTTTTAAGCCTCCAATAAGCGTTCCGAGCGCCGTTAGTATGGGCTGCCAGAAATGAGGAGAAAATAAATACAGCTTTTTATAAATGTGTGCATTCAGATATCATTTAGAAATCTAGTTACAATATTTAACAGTTAGCTAAATATTTAAATAAATCTTAAATCTCTTAACTAGATTTAACATTTAGCTAAATAGTTAAATAAATCTTAAATCTCTTAACAAGATTTAACAGTTAGCTAAATATTTAAATACATCTTCAATCTCTTAAGTAGATTTAACATTTGTGTGTGCGTGTGTGTCAGTACCTGTGTGTGTGTGTCTCAGTACCTGTGTGTGTGACAGTACCTGTGTGTTTGTGTGTGTGCGTCTCAGTGTGTGTGTCTCGGTGTGTGTGTCAGTACCTGTGTGTGTGTGTGTGTCAGTGTCAGTACCTGTGTGTGTGTGCGTGTCACTTTCTGTGTGTTTGTGTGTCTCAGTGTGTGTGTGTCTTGGTTTGTGTGTGTGCGTGTCAGTACCTGTGTGTGTGTCACTATCTGTGTGTCTCAGTGTGTGTGTCTTAGTGTGTGTGTCTCAGTGTGTGTGTGTTTGTCAGTACGTGTGTGTGCATGTGTTTGTCAGTACCTGTGTGTGTGTGTTTCAGTACCTGTGTGCATGTGTGTGTCAGAACCTGTGTGTGTGTGTGTGTGTGTGTGTGTGTGTCACTACCTGTGTGTGTGGGGGGGTCAGTACCTGTGTGTGTGTGTGTGTTTGTGTCAGTACATGTGTGTGTGTGTCAGCACCTGTGTGTGTGTGTGTGTGTGCGTGCGCATGCGTGCGTCAGTACCTGTGTGTCTCTGGGAGATATATTTTTTGTCTCAAGTCCCCTCCCGCGCTCCGTTCATAACTGATGTAAAACTAAAACAACTCCTCAGAACTATTCATGACGAGGGACATGTTAATAAAAACATAAACCATGGCGATTGTGTTGATAAAGATATCGCAGGAATAAGTCCAGGCAGCAGAACGCCAGGGAAAGCGACGCGTTGTGTTTTAAACCTGTCAGCGAGCCCGGCTCTGAAGAACAACAAAACACAAAACGAGAGACGCACATCGAGGGCCTGTCAAATTTGAAAATTCATTTATTACATTTCTCTTCATAGAATCCTCTGTAAGGTTAACATACAACCAGTCATATACAGAACAATAGATTTTGATAATTTACTCTAGTTATTGTTTAAAAAAAAAAAAAAAAAATTAGTAATATTTGTAAAACTTCCATCCTTTCCACAAGTCTCAAAACACCTGAACCGTGCCGTCTGAAGATATCCCTGTGTCTCTATCAGATGAATCTATAACAGCACAGCAGCTCAAATTAAAATGTGCATCGCTGCCCGAACCCAGAGACTGTCTATCACATGTCTGCAAACCTCAAGCCTAGAGGCCGTCCCAAACTGCACAGAACCGCGGAAATCTGAAGAGAATCTGTAATCTGCAGAGGGAGCATCTTACCTGTTTAGTATTTGAATGATAAAAATGGAAATCAAGTAAACATACTATCAAACTCTTTACAGGCGGAGCACTTCCAATGTAACATATCAGGCCTTTTTGTCAGTAAAATCTTTATACGCTGTCAAACAAAAACAAGACTTCTCATTGGGTCACGTTTTCAAACCCTCAATTCCAGCCTTTATGAACTCCTACTTCTTAAAAGGAGACACAACGTCTGTCGATTTCACAAAACTAGAAGCGAGCAGCTGAGTTCATGTATTCCAGGTCACTTTAGCGGTCCGTTTGTGATAATTCCGATGACGATGTCGCTGAGGAAGATGGCGGCTCCCTGGAGGAGTGCGAATTCCCAGGAATTCACTCCTCCACAGATTCGGACCGTCTCTACTCCAGACCGACTGGTTAATTGCAATCCCAAAACACCACTTCCGAGAGACTTCCTTAAAAACAAAGTGCTTGATTACTTTCCCATAAACTGATTTCCTCGTCAATTTCAAAGATCGCAGGTTAACCAGGAACTTAATACTGTATTACATTCTGAATATGAATATATCTGAGTTATTAATTGTAGGTAATACTTGGAATACCAGATACATATTTAGCATTAAAAAGCAATCCATGTGATTTCTTTACCAGTCGTTCATTATTTTGTGTATCAGCCTCCACACAAAGCCGAGCGCAGTGCGGTATACTGTAATGATGCTGCAGTCAGTCTGCCCGGACTGCACCTGAACCATCTTAAAAACACGAAGCCTCCAATAAGCTCATTTGTAAAAGTTAGTAAAGAATGGCGCTATATAATCTAAGGAAGCTGAATGTGAACTCCTAGCTGGAGCAACGAGAGAGGGAGAGAGGGGGCGGGGCAGAGAAGGAGGCGGAGACGCTGCTAGGCAACCGGCTCCTGAACATTCCACTCCGCTGAGCAGAGACCGTTAGGATTTAAAAATGCCAAAGTTCCGAGCGCCGTTAGTATGGGCTGCCAGAAATGAGGAGAAAATAAATACAGCTTTTTATAAATGTGTGCATTCAGATATCATTTAGAAATCTAGATACAAGATTTAACAGTTAGCTAAATATTTAAATACATCTTAAATC
>NC_081230.1:1840000-1902500 GCF_902713425.1 Acipenser ruthenus
TATTTCTTGCCATTGTTATTTAACATACTATTAACACATTTTTTGCTTTCTTTTATATTTTAAGGTGCTTTATTTTAAAAGTAACTCAAAGCCCTGAAGCTCTTAAACAGGAAGTTTCACATACATATGAACAACGAGTTGAATCTACACCAGTGGGAGGCATGCGTAAAATAACAGGCACAATCCGAAGTCTTAAATCAGGAAAGAAAATGATAATACATGAAGGGTAAGCATTTGTATACAAAAGTAGTTTGAAACAAACATTCATAATTAAACTACCACAGAAAGGATTAAACGAAGTTACGGGAATGAAAATTACTTTAATACATCACGGCTAGGTCTACAAAGTCACAAAAAAACTACGAAAAGTCAAGATACAAAAGAAAAATTAATGATATATAGAGCTTTATATATGCTACTGGCAGCTTAATGTGTTGCATCAAACATATATAGTGTTCAGAGAAAAAGCTTGGCATATATTTCCAATGTCTCCCTTCTAAGTAGAATGACCCTGTAACTGTCATAAATCCTCACAGCATGATGAGTGAGATTCATTTCCAATTCAGGGGCAGGAGTGGAGCTGAATCCCAGGGCTCTCCAGTTCACTCTGAAAGAATGGATCTGTCTCTTCAGTTTGACATGATCCCCTTCTCTGTGTCTGTGGATTCAAGCTAGCTCTCACTCCTGGGGACCCCCTTCATTTACTGCAGGGTGAGAGAGAGAGAGAATGAATTAGTCAGCTCTCCACACACTCAAACATGTAGGGTGGAGAGGTGAGGGACTGGGAGGGAGGGAGGCTGGCTCCAGTGTGAATTTGCAGGTGTCTTTTTAGGGTGCTTGACTGTCTGAAGCTCTTCCCACATTCGGTACAGCGATATGGCTTCTCTCCAGTGTGAATTCGCTGGTGTGTTTTTAGGGTTCCTGATTCAATGAAGCTTTTCCCACATTCAGTACAGTGATACGGCTTCTCTCCAGTGTGAATTCGTTGGTGTGTTTTTAGTTGTCCTGATTCAGTGAAGCTTTTCCCACATTCATTACAGTAATATGGCTTCTCTCCAGTGTGAATTCGTTGGTGTAGTTGTAGGCTTTTTAAGCAACTAAAGTTCTTTCCACATTCAGAACAGTGATATGGCTTCTCTCCAGTATGAATTCGTTGGTGTCTTTTTAGGTTTCCTAACCGACTGAAGCTGTCCCCACATTCAAAACAGTGATACGGCTTCTCTCCAGTGTGAGTTCGCTGGTGTGTTTTTAGGTGACCTAATTGACTGAAGCTCTTCCAACATTCAGTACAGTGATACGGCTTCTCTCCAGTGTGAATTCGCTGGTGTCTTTTTAGGCTTCCTAACACACTGAAACTCTCCCCGCAGTCAGAACAGCGATATGGCTTCTCTCCAGTGTGAGTTCGCTGGTGTCTTTTTAGGTTTCCTAACTGAATGAAGCTCTTCCCATATTTAGGACAGGGATGCAGCGCCTCTCCAGTGTGAATTTGCTGGTGTGTTTTTAGGTTTCCTAATCGACTGAAGCTCTTCCAACATTCAGAACAATGATGTGATATTTTTGGCCGGGATATGTTTTCTGAATCCTTACACAACAAATCAACAGACTGTTCAATGTAGAAAGGCTGCAATTCAGTCTCTTCCTCTTTCATGTGGACAGGTTCCAGTTCAGTCTCTTCTTTAATGTGGACAGGCTCCAGTTCAGTCTCCTCTTGTTTAATGTGGACAGGCTCCAGTTCAGTCTCTTCTTTAATGTGGATAGGCCCCAGTTCAGTCTCTTCTTGTTTAATGTGGACAGGCTCCAGTTCAGTCTCTTCCTCTTTAATGTGGACAGGCTCCAGTTCAGTCTCTTCTTTAATGTGGACAGGCTCCAGTTCAGTCTCTTCTTTAATGTGCACAGGCTCCAGTTCAGTCTCTTCTTTCATGTGGACAGGCTCCAGTTCAGTCTCTTTAATGTGGACAGGCTCCAGTTTAGTCTCCTCTTCTTTAATGTGGACAGGCTCCAGTTCAGGCATCTCCTGTTTAATGCGGACAGGTACCAATTCCAGAACCTCCTCCTGTTTAATGTAAACAGACTCCATCTTTCTAACTTTGCTTTCACCAGGATAAGGCAGTCCTGAAAACAGAAAATGAAATTAATTATTATGATCTGTTCTCTTATCGGTGTTTACACTTACAACTTGGACCTGAATTGGCTTAGGTTCGATCAGATTCAAAGATTCTTATCATTTGACCCCCCGTTTAAAACATAAATGCGTTTGCCCAGCAAAAAAATAAGCTATCAGAGAGTGAAATCCAATCGCTCCCTAATGCAATGATATGCGTTTCCAACTTGCACGGCAGCATGGTGTCCCAGTAAGTCAAAAAAATGAAGTCCTTAAAGGGTTAAGTGCACATGTATAATATGTTAGTCTTTATATAATACCTGTGAAAAGTAAAATATAAAGGCCAGTTTACTTACATGTTGTTAAAGGAGGACAGCAGGACAGCAGGGTGGCACTGCACAGCACAAACCCCAGAGCACCGCTAACACTGCCCAGCACAAACCAGAGCACAGCTATCACTGCACAGCAAACCCCAGAGCACAGCTAACACTGCCCAGCACAAACCAGAGCACAGCTATCACTGCCCAGCACAAACCAGAGCACAGCTATCACTGCCCAGCACAAACCAGAGCACAGCTATCACTGCCCAGCACAAACCAGAGCACAGCTATCACTGCACAGCAAAACCCAGAGCACAGCTATCACTGCCCAGCACAAACCAGAGCACAGCTATCACTGCCCAGCACAAACCCCAGAGCACCGCTAACACTGCCCAGCACAAACCAGAGCACAGCTATCACTGCACAGCAAACCCCAGAGCACAGCTATCACTGCCCAGCACAAACCAGAGCACAGCTATCACTGCACAGCACAAACCCCAGAGCACCGCTAACACTGCCCAGCACAAACCAGAGCACAGCTATCACTGCACAGCAAACCCCAGAGCACAGCTATCACTGCACAGCACAAACCCCAGAGCACCGCTAACACTGCACACACAAACCAGAGCACAGCTATCACTGCCCAGCACAAACCCCAGAGCACCGCTAACACTGCCCAGCACAAACCAGAGCACAGCTATCACTGCCCAGCAAACCCGAGAGCACCGCTATCACTGCACAGCACAAACCCCAGAACACAGCTATCACTGCCCAGCACAAACCAGAGCACAGCTATCACTGCCCAGCAAACCCCAGAACACAGCTATCACTGCACAGCACAAACCCCAGAGCACAGCTATCACTGCCCAGCACACCCCAGAGCACAGCTATCACTGCCCAGCACAAACCCCAGAGCACAGCTATCACTGCCCAGCACAAACCCCAGAGCACAGCTATCACTGCCCAGCACAAACCCCAGAGCACAGCTATCACTGCCCAGCACAAACCCCAGAGCACAGCTATCACTGCCCAGCACACCCCAGAGCACAGCTATCACTGCCCAGCACAAACCCCAGAGCACAGCTATCACTGCCCAGCACAAACCCCAGAGCACAGCTATCACTGCCCAGCACAAACCCCAGAGCACAGCTATCACTGCCCAGCACAAACCCCAGAGCACAGCTATCACTGCCCAGCACAAACCCCAGAGCACCACTAACACTGCCCAGCACAAACCCCAGAGCACAGCTATCACTGCCCAGCACAAACCCCAGAGCACAGCTATCACTGCACAGCAAACCCCAGAGCACAGCTATCAATGCACAGAACAAACCCCAGAGCACAGCTATCACTGCCCAGCACAAACCCAGAGCACCACTAACACTGCCCAGCACAAACCCCAGAGCACAGCTAACACTGCACAGCACAAACCCCAGAGCACAGCTATCACTGCACAGCAAACCCCAGAGCACAGCTATCACTGCACAGCACAAACCACAGCACAGCTATCACTGCCCAGCACAAACCCCAGAGCACCGCTAACACTGCACAGCACAAACCCCAGAGCACAGCTAACACTGCACAGCAAACCCCAGAGCACAGCTATCACTGCACAGCAAACCCCAGAGCACAGCTAACAGTGCACAGCAAACCCCAGAGCACAGCTATCACTGCCCAGCACAAACCCCAGAGCACAGCTATCACTGCCCAGCACAAACCCCAGAGCACAGCTATCACTGCCCAGCACAAACCAGAGCACAGCTATCACTGCCCAGCACAAACCCCAGAGCACAGCTATCACTGCACAGCAAACCCCAGAGCACAGCTATCACTGCCCAGCACAAACCCCAGAGCACAGCTATCACTGCCCAGCACAAACCCCAGAGCACAGCTATCACTGCCCAGCACAAACCAGAGCACAGCTATCACTGCCCAGCACAAACCCCAGAGCACAGCTATCACTGCACAGCAAACCCCAGAGCACAGCTATCACTGCACAGCACAAACCCCAGAGCACAGCTATCACTGCACAGCACAAACCCCAGAGCACAGCTATCACTGCCCAGCACAAACCAGAGCACAGCTATCACTGCCCAGCACAAACCCCAGAGCACAGCTATCACTGCACAGCAAACCCCAGAGCACAGCTATCACTGCACAGCAAACCCCAGAGAACAGCTATCACTGCACAGCAAACCCCAGAGCACAGCTATCACTGCCCAGCACACCCCAGAGCACAGCTATCACTGCCCAGCACAAACCCAGAGCACAGCTATCACTGCCCAGCAAACCCCAGAGCACAGCTATCAATGCACAGCAAACCCCAGAGCACAGCTATCACTGCCCAGCACAAACCAGAGCACAGCTATCACTGCACAGCACAAACCACAGAGCACAGCTATCACTGCACAGCAAACCCCAGAGCACAGCTATCACTGCCCAGCACAAACCCCAGAGCACAGCTATCACTGCCCAGCACAAACCAGAGCACAGCTATCACTGCCCAGCACAAACCAGAGCACAGCTATCACTGCACAGCAAAACCCAGAGCACAGCTATCACTGCCCAGCACAAACCAGAGCACAGCTATCACTGCCCAGCACAAACCCCAGAGCACCGCTAACACTGCCCAGCACAAACCAGAGCACAGCTATCACTGCACAGCAAACCCCAGAGCACAGCTATCACTGCCCAGCACAAACCAGAGCACAGCTATCACTGCACAGCACAAACCCCAGAGCACCGCTAACACTGCCCAGCACAAACCAGAGCACAGCTATCACTGCACAGCAAACCCCAGAGCACAGCTATCACTGCACAGCACAAACCCCAGAGCACCGCTAACACTGCACACACAAACCAGAGCACAGCTATCACTGCCCAGCAAACCCCAGAGCACCGCTAACACTGCCCAGCACAAACCAGAGCACAGCTATCACTGCCCAGCAAACCCGAGAGCACCGCTATCACTGCACAGCACAAACCCCAGAACACAGCTATCACTGCCCAGCACAAACCAGAGCACAGCTATCACTGCCCAGCAAACCCCAGAACACAGCTATCACTGCACAGCACAAACCCCAGAGCACAGCTATCACTGCCCAGCACACCCCAGAGCACAGCTATCACTGCCCAGCACAAACCCCAGAGCACAGCTATCACTGCCCAGCACAAACCCCAGAGCACAGCTATCACTGCCCAGCACAAACCCCAGAGCACAGCTATCACTGCCCAGCACAAACCCCAGAGCACAGCTATCACTGCCCAGCACACCCCAGAGCACAGCTATCACTGCCCAGCACAAACCCCAGAGCACAGCTATCACTGCCCAGCACAAACCCCAGAGCACAGCTATCACTGCCCAGCACAAACCCCAGAGCACAGCTATCACTGCCCAGCACAAACCAGAGCACAGCTATCACTGCCCAGCACAAACCCCAGAGCACAGCTATCACTGCCCAGCACAAACCCCAGAGCACCACTAACACTGCCCAGCACAAACCCCAGAGCACAGCTATCACTGCCCAGCACAAACCCCAGAGCACAGCTATCACTGCACAGCAAACCCCAGAGCACAGCTATCAATGCACAGAACAAACCCCAGAGCACAGCTATCACTGCCCAGCACAAACCCAGAGCACCACTAACACTGCCCAGCACAAACCCCAGAGCACAGCTAACACTGCACAGCACAAACCCCAGAGCACAGCTAACACTGCACAGCAAACCCCAGAGCACAGCTATCACTGCACAGCACAAACCACAGCACAGCTATCACTGCCCAGCACAAACCCCAGAGCACCGCTAACACTGCACAGCACAAACCCCAGAGCACAGCTAACACTGCACAGCAAACCCCAGAGCACAGCTATCACTGCCCAGCACAAACCCCAGAGCAAAGCTATCACTGCCCAGCACAAACCCCAGAGCACAGCTAACACTGCCCAGCAAACCCCAGAGCACAGCTATCACTGCACAGCACAAACCAGAGCACAGCTATCACTGCCCAGCACACCCCAGAGCACAGCTATCACTACCCAGCACAAACCCCAGAGCACAGCTATCACTGCCCAGCACAAACCCCAGAGCACAGCTATCACTGCCCAGCACAAACCCCAGAGCACAGCTATCACTGCCCAGCACAAACCCCAGAGCACCACTAACACTGCCCAGCACAAACCCCAGAGCACAGCTATCACTGCCCAGCACAAACCCCAGAGCACAGCTATTACTGCACAGCACAAACCCCAGAGCACAGCTATCACTGCCCAGCACAAACCCCAGAGCACCACTAACACTGCCCAGCACAAACCCCAGAGCACAGCTATCACTGCCCAGCACAAACCACAGAGCACAGCTATCACTGCCCAGCACAAACCCCAGAGCACAGCTAACAGTGCACAGCAAACCCCAGAGCACAGCTATCACTGCCCAGCACAAACCCCAGAGCACAGCTATCACTGCCCAGCACAAACCCCAGAGCACAGCTAACACTGCCCAGCAAACCCCAGAGCACAGCTATCACTGCCCAGCACACCCCAGAGCACAGCTATCACTGCCCAGCACACCCCAGAGCACAGCTATCACTGCCCAGCACAAACCCCAGAGCACAGCTATCACTGCCCAGCACAAACCCCAGAGCACAGCTATCACTGCCCAGCACAAACCCCAGAGCACAGCTATCACTGCCCAGCACAAACCCCAGAGCACAGCTATTACTGCACAGCACAAACCCCAGAGCACAGCTATCACTGCCCAGCACAAACCCCAGAGCACCACTAACACTGCCCAGCACAAACCCCAGAGCACAGCTATCACTGCCCAGCACAAACCACAGAGCACAGCTATCACTGCCCAGCACAAACCCCAGAGCACAGCTAACAGTGCACAGCAAACCCCAGAGCACAGCTATCACTGCCCAGCACAAACCAGAGCACCGCTAACACTGCCCAGCACAAACCCCAGAGCACCGCTAACACTGCCCAGCACAAACCCCAGAGCACAGCTATCACTGCCCAGCACAAACCCCAGAGCACCACTAACACTGCCCAGCACAAACCCCAGAGCACAGCTAACAGTGCACAGCAAACCCCAGAGCACAGCTATCACTGCCCAGCACAAACCAGAGCACCGCTAACACTGCCCAGCACAAACCCCAGAGCACCGCTAACACTGCCCAGCACAAACCCCAGAGCACCGCTAACACTGCCCAGCACAAACCCCAGAGCACCGCTAACACTGCCCAGCACAAACCCCAGAGCACAGCTATCACTGCCCAGCACAAACCAAAGAGCACAGCTAGCGCTGCCCAGCACAAACCAAAGAGCACAGCTAGCGCTGCCCAGCACAAACCCCAGAGCACAGCTATCGCTGCCCAGCACAAACCCCAGAGCACCGCTAACACTGCACAGCACAAACCCCAGAGCACAGCTAACACTGCACAGCAAACCCCAGAGCACAGCTATCACTGCCCAGCACAAACCCCAGAGCACAGCTATCACTGCCCAGCACAAACCCCAGAGCACAGCTAACACTGCCCAGCACAAACCCCAGAGCACAGCTAACACTGCCCAGCACAAACCCCAGAGCACCGCTAACACTGCCCAGCAAACCCCAGAACACAGCTATCACTGCCCAGCACAAACCCCAGAGCACAGCTATCACTGCCCAGCACAAACCCCAGAGCACCGCTATCACTGCCCAGCACAAACCCCAGAGCACAGCTAACACTGCCCAGCACAAACCCCAGAGCACAGCTAACACTGCCCAGCACAAACCCCAGAGCACAGCTATCACTGCCCAGCACAAACCCCAGAGCACAGCTATCACTGCCCAGCACAAACCAAAGAGCACAGCTAGCGCTGCCCAGCACAAACCCCAGAGCACAGCTATCGCTGCCCAGCACAAACCCCAGAGCACCGCTAACACTGCACAGCACAAACCCCAGAGCACAGCTATCACTGCCCAGCACAAACCAGAGCACAGCTATCACTGCACAGCAAACCCCAGAGCACAGCTATCACTGCACAGCAAACCCCAGAGCACAGCTATCACTGCACAGCAAACCCCAGAGCACAGCTATCACTGCATAGCACAAACCCCAGAGCACAGCTATCACTGCACAGCAAACCCCAGAGCACCGCTATCACTGCCCAGCACAAACCCCAGAACACAGCTATCACTGCCCAGCACAAACCCAGAGCACAGCTATCACTGCCCAGCAAACCCCAGAGCACAGCTATCAATGCACAGCAAACCCCAGAGCACAGCTATCACTGCCCAGCACAAACCAGAGCACAGCTATCACTGCACAGCACAAACCACAGAGCACAGCTATCAATGCACAGCAAACCCCAGAGCACAGCTATCACTGCACAGCAAACCCCAGAGCACAGCTATCACTGCCCAGCACAAACCCCAGAGCACAGCTATCACTGCACAGCAAACCCCAGAGCACAGCTATCACTGCCCAGCACAAACCCCAGAGCACCGCTAACACTGCACAGCAAACCCCAGAGCACCGCTAACACTGCACAGCAAACCCCAGAACACAGCTATCACTGCCCAGCACAAACCCCAGAGCACAGCTATCACTGCCCAGCACAAACCCCAGAGCACCGCTATCACTGCCCAGCACAAACCAGAGCACAGCTATCACTGCCCAGCACAAACCCCAGAGCACAGCTAACACTGCCCAGCACAAACCCCAGAGCACAGCTATCACTGCCCAGCACAAACCCCAGATCACAGCTATCACTGCCCAGCACAAACCAAAGAGCACAGTTAGCGCTGCCCAGCACAAACCCCAGAGCACAGCTAACACTGTCCAGCACAAACCCCAGAGCACCGCTATCACTGCCCAGCACAAACCCCAGAGCACCACTAACACTGCCCAGCACAAACCCCAGAGCACAGCTATCACTGCCCAGCACAAACCCCAGAGCACAGCTATCACTGCACAGCAAACCCCAGAGCACAGCTATCACTGCCCAGCACAAACCCCAGAGCACAGCTATCACTGCACAGCACAAACCCCAGAGCACCGCTAACACTGCACAGCACAAAACCCAGAGCACAGCTAACACTGCACAGCAAACCCCAGAGCACAGCTATCACTGCCCAGCACAAACCCCAGAGCACAGCTAACACTGCACAGCACAAACCCCAGAGCACCGCTAACACTGCACAGCAAACCCCAGAGCACAGCTATCACTGCCCAGCACAAACCCCAGAGCACAGCTATCACTGCCCAGCACAAACCCCAGAGCACAGCTAACACTGCCCAGCACAAACCCCAGAGCACAGCTAACACTGCCCAGCACAAACCCCAGAGCACCGCTAACACTGCCCAGCAAACCCCAGAACACAGCTATCACTGCCCAGCACAAATCCCAGAGCACAGCTATCACTGCCCAGCACAAACCCCAGAGCACCGCTATCACTGCCCAGCACAAACCCCAGAGCACAGCTAACACTGCCCAGCACAAACCCCAGAGCACAGCTAACACTGCCCAGCACAAACCCCAGAGCACAGCTATCACTGCCCAGCACAAACCCCAGAGCACAGCTAACACTGCACAGCACAAACCCCAGAGCACAGCTAGCGCTGCCCAGCACAAACCAGAGCACAGCTATCACTGCACAGCAAACCCCAGAGCACAGCTATCACTGCACAGCAAACCCCAGAGCACAGCTATCACTGCACAGCAAACCCCAGAGCACAGCTATCACTGCATAGCACAAACCCCAGAGCACAGCTATCACTGCACAGCAAACCCCAGAGCACCGCTATCACTGCCCAGCACAAACCCCAGAGCACAGCTATCACTGCACAGCAAACCCCAGAGCACAGCTATCACTGCCCAGCACAAACCCAGAGCACAGCTATCACTGCACAGCAAACCCCAGAGCACAGCTATCACTGCACAGCAAACCCCAGAGCACAGCTATCACTGCACAGCAAACCCCAGAACACAGCTATCAATGCACAGCAAACCCCAGAGCACAGCTATCACTGCATAGCACAAACCCCAGAGCACAGCTATCACTGCACAGCAAACCCCAGAGCACCGCTATCACTGCCCAGCACAAACCCCAGAGCACAGCTATCACTGCACAGCAAACCCCAGAGCACAGCTATCACTGCCCAGCACAAACCCAGAGCACAGCTATCACTGCACAGCAAACCCCAGAGCACAGCTATCACTGCACAGCAAACCCCAGAGCACAGCTATCACTGCACAGCAAACCCCAGAGCACAGCTATCACTGCACAGCAAACCCCAGAACACAGCTATCAATGCACAGCAAACCCCAGAGCACAGCTATCACTGCACAGCAAACCCCAGAGCACAGCTATCACTGCCCAGCACAAACCCCAGAGCACAGCTATCACTGCACAGCAAACCCCAGAGCACAGCTATCACTGCCCAGCACAAACCCCAGAGCACCGCTAACACTGCACAGCAAACCCCAGAGCACCGCTAACACTGCACAGCAAACCCCAGAGCACAGCTAACACTGCACAGCAAACCCCAGAGCACAGCTATCACTGCATAGCACAAACCCCAGAGCACCGCTAACACTGCCCAGCAAACCCCAGAACACAGCTATCACTGCCCAGAACAAACCCCAGAGCACAGCTAACACTGCCCAGCACAAACCCCAGAGCACAGCTAACACTGCCCAGCACAAACCCCAGAGCACAGCTATCACTGCCCAGCACAAACCAGAGCACAGCTATCACTGCCCAGCACAAACCCCAGAGCACAGCTATCACTGCCCAGCACAAACCCCAGAGCACAGCTATCACTGCACAGCAAACCCCAGAGCACAGCTATCACTGCACAGCAAACCCCAGAGCACAGCTATCACTGCCCAGCAAACCCCAGAGCACAGCTATCACTGCCCAGCACACCCCAGAGCACAGCTATCACTGCCCAGCAAACCCCAGAGCACCGCTATCACTGCCCAGCAAACCCCAGAGCACAGCTATCAATGCACAGCAAACCCCAGAGCACAGCTATCACTGCCCAGCACAAACCAGAGCACAGCTATCACTGCACAGCACAAACCACAGAGCACAGCTATCACTGCACAGCAAACCCCAGAGCACAGCTATCACTGCCCAGCACAAACCCCAGAGCACAGCTATCACTGCCCAGCACAAACTAGATAACAGCTATCACTGCCCAGCAAAACCCAGAGCACAGCTATCACTGCCCAGCACAAACCCCAGAGCACAGCTATCACTGCCCAGCACAAACCAGAGCACAGCTATCACTGCCCAGCACAAACCAGAGCACCGCTATCACTGCCCAGCACAAACCCGAGAGCACCGCTAACACTGCCCAGCACAAACCAGAGCACAGCTATCACTGCCCAGCACAAACCAGAGCACAGCTATCACTGCCCAGCACAAACCAGAGCACAGCTATCACTGCACAGCACAAACCCCAGAGCACAGCTATCACTGCCCAGCACAAACCCGAGAGCACAGCTATCACTGCCCAGCACAAACCACAGAGCACAGCTATCACTGCACAGCAAACCCCAGAGCACCGCTATCACTGCACAGCACAAACCCCAGAGCACAGCTATCACTGCCCAGCACAAACCCCAGAGCACAGCTATCACTGCCCAGCACAAACCCCAGAGCACAGCTATCACTGCCCAGCACAAACCCCAGAGCACAGCTATCACTGCCCAGCACAAACCAGAGCACAGCTATCACTGCCCAGCACAAACCACAGAGCACAGCTATCACTGCACAGCAAACCCCAGAGCACAGCTATCACTGTCCAGCACAAACCCCAGAGCACCGCTAACACTGCACAGCACAAACCCAGAGCACCGCTAACACTGCACAGCACAAACCCCAGAGCACCATTAACACTGCACAGCACAAACCCCAGAGCACAGCTATCACTGCCCAGCACATACCAGAGCACAGCTAACACTGCCCAGCACAAACCCCAGAGCACAGCTAACACTGCCCAGCACAAACCCCAGAGCACAGCTATCACTGCCCAGCACAAACCAGAGCACAGCTATCACTGCACAGCACAAAACCAGAGCACAGCTATCACTGCACAGCACAAACCCCAGAGCACAGCTATCACTGCCCAGCACAAACCAGAGCACAGCTATCACTGCACAGCACAAACCAGAGCACAGCTATCACTGCACAGCACAAACCCCAGAGCACAGCTATCACTGCCCAGCACAAACCCCAGAGCACAGCTATCACTGCCCAGCACAAACCCGAGAGCACCGCTAACACTGCCCAGCACAAACCAGAGCACAGCTATCACTGCCCAGCACAAACCCCAGAACACAGCTATCACTGCCCAGCACAAACTAGAGAACAGCTATCACTGCCCAGCACAAACCCGAGAGCACCGCTAACACTGCCCAGCACAAACCAGAGCACAGCTATCACTGCAGAGCAAACCCCAGAGCACAGCTATCACTGCCCAGCACAAACCAGAGCACAGCTATCACTGCACAGCACAAAACCAGAGCACAGCTATCACTGCACAGCACAAACCCCAGAGCACAGTTATCACTGCAGAGCAAACCCTGTAAATTAAAGCCTATACATAACTAATTTACATTTGCATTCTCTGAATATTGAAAAAGAAAATCTTTTTTAAATCGTGTTTCACGTAATCACAGTCACCATCCAGCGTGTTCTGTTTATTCTGGATGTTTGCTTTTTACTGCATTCAGTAACTCCATCCACAGTAATTCTGAATGCTTTCATTTCAAATGGTGAAGCATTGAACTTGTGTTTTTGTGGTAGGGCAATTTTGTTTGGCATAATTATTTACATACCACAGTTCTCTTGTCCAGTTCCTCAAAATAACTTCAAATGTGCTTTTGCCTCGTTCCTTTGTTTAGAGATGCAATTCTATTTAAAATACAGCAGAAAAAAACACTTTTCTTACCCCATGTGGACTGAACCATGTCCACTACAGCATGAACAGATGTGTTGAGAATAAAACCAGCCCCAGTGTCAATCTTTCTATTGCACCAATTCTAAAAACTACTTGGAGGCAATTGCCAAACCCCTTCCCTTTTATAATTTCCACCCTTACCACAGCAGTTGGATACGCGATGGACTGCTGTATATGATGATAAATTACTAAAATGAATATATAAATAAAGTATGCGTTTGGTGAAATTTGTCACGTGACCGGTTATACATCTAGCATATTATTCAACGTTTAACCACCTTTGTAGAGTTTATACATTTAAACTTCCCATCCCTAGTATATCCATTGCTACAGCACCAGTGGATGATGGATGTGTCTTGTGTCATCTGGAAAGAGCTGCATGTTCTACCTCTTACCTGATGATGGCAGTCTGAAGTTGCTTGTGTTTCTGGTTCCTTTGGCTGCTTGTGTGGGGTGGGAATGGAGAGTTAGGGTTAAAAACACTAATGCCACATTCCCTTGCTTTTGTGGCGATGAGTTCAACCCTAACTGCTGCATTAACATAGTTTACTGCAATGAATTTCTTTGTTTTTTGAGAAGACAGTTTTTATATTTATTATAAACTAGAGCACTTGTGTGGAGGTGTTCCATACATGACTGCTGCATTTCACCACATTGTATTAGACACGTTAATGAAAAGAGTGCAGACTCAGTAACTCTAGCAAAATAGTAAAACAAGGTTGATTGTATATACATTGTTTTTTTAATCTATGACACATAATTTTAAGATAAGAAATGCTGGACTGTTATCATTTTTATTACTATAACTCAGGAAATGTTTCATATATTTTCACCAAACCCTCGAAAGGCCCATCCTCAGCACAGACCGCGTGTACCTCACTCAGTTTGGTGCATAAATTCAATTTGGTGAGCAAAAAAACATGTTAGGTAAAGGGGGAAAAGGGAATCTTTACGAAAAAACAGGTATCCAGACCTCGTTAATTATTATTATTATTATTTATTTCTTAGCAGACGCCCTTATCCAGGGCGACTTACAATTGTTACAACATATCACATTATACATTATTTCCCATTATACAGATATCACATTATTTTTACATACAATTCCCCATTTATACAGTTGGGTTTTTACTGGAGCAATCTAGGCAAAGTACCTTGCTCAAGGGTACAACAGCAGTGTCCCCCACTGGGGATTGAACCCACAACCCTCCGGTCAAGAGTCCAGAGCCCTAACCACTACTCCACACTGCTGCCACAACATTCTAGTGAATGTTCCACTTACGCCACCGCGTACGGCAATTCCAACAAACCCCGCCAAAGTTATTAAAGTGCAGTTAGAGGTTTAACAGAAAGCTATTGCGCCACTATAATATGATTATTAACGTTCACTTCCGATTTATCGATTTCACACTGTAAAAACACACCTTACAGCTGGCAAGCGACAGAGCATAGTGAAAAAGAATCCATGTTTCAGTGTTTCGCATCTTATGAATCAGACACTTGAAATAAGCTGCATGTCTACGTACTGTCATTTTACTAACATTTTAAAACACCCTGCGTCGAAGTAATTGGAGCACATTTGTGCAATTTCTGAAAAATAACGCATTTCCTGCAGATATTATGATAAACACTATAGATTTAAATTTACAGATGCAAACAACGGTGTCGTCGTTTTACAAGATTTGATGCTCTTGAGAGTGAGAGGCCTGAATTTGAGGAGCAGGACCCCAGCAGAGCTACTGAATATTGAGGCTCTGAATTTGAGGAGTAGGACCCCAGCAGAGCTACTGAATATTGAGGCTCTGAATTTGAGGAGTCGGACCCCAGCAGAGCTACTGAATATTGAGGCTCTGAATTTGAGGAGTCAGACCCCAGCAGAGCTACTGAATATTGAGGCTCTGAATTTGAGGAGTCGGACCCCAGCAGAGCTACTGAATATTGAGGCTCTGAATTTGAGGAGTAGGACCCCAGCAGAACTATTGAATATTGAGGCTCTGAATTTGAGGAGGACCCCAGCAGAGCTACTGAATATTGAGGCTCTGAATTTGAGGAGCACGACCCCAGCAGAGCTACTGAATATTGAGGCTCTGAATTTGAGGAGTACGACCCCAGCAGAGCTATTGAATATTGAGGCTCTGAATTTGAGGAGGACCCCAGCAGAGCTACTGAATATTGAGGCTCTGAATTTGAGGAGCAGGACCCCAGCAGAGCTACTGAATATTGAGGCTCTGAATTTGAGGAGGACCCCAGCAGAGCTACTGAATATTGAGGCTCTGAATTTGAGGAGTAGGACCCCAGCAGAGCTATTGAATATTGAGGCTCTGAATTTGAGGAGGATCCCAGCAGAGCTACTGAATATTGAGGCTCTGAATTTGAGGAGCAGAACCCCAGCAGAGCTACTGAATATTGAGGCTCTGAATTTGAGGAGTAGGACCACAGCAGAGCTACTGAATATTGAGGCTCTGAATTTGAGGAGGACCCCAGCAGAGCTACTGAATATTGAGGCTCTGAATTTGAGGAATAGGACCCCAGCAGAGCTACTGAATATTGAGGCTCTGAATTTGAGGAGCAGGACCCCAGCAGAGCTACTGAATATTGAGGCTCTGAATTTGAGGAGTACGACCCCAGCAGAGCTACTGAATATTGAGGCTCTGAATTTGAGGAGTAGGACCCCAGTAGAGCTATTGAATATTGAAGCTCTGAATTTGAGGAGTAGGACCCCAGCAGAGTTACTGAATATTGAGGCTATGAATTTGAGGAGTAGGACCCCAGTAGAGCTATTGAATATTGAGGCTCTGAATTTGAGGAGCAGGACACCAGCAGAGCTACTGAATATTGAGGCTCTGAATTTGAGGAGTAGGACCCCAGCAGAGCTACTGAATATTGAGGCTCTGAATTTGAGGAGTACGACCCCAGCAGAGCTACTGAATATTGAGGCTCTGAATTTGAGGAGTAGGACCCCAGCAGAGCTACTGAATATTGAGGCTCTGAATTTGAGGAGCAGGACCCCAGCAGAGCTACTGAATATTGAGGCTCTGAATTTGAGGAGTAGGACCCCAGCAGAGCTATTGAATATTGAGGCTCTGAATTTGAGGAGTAGGACCCAAGCAGAGCTATTGAATATTGAGGCTCTGAATTTGAGGAGTACGACCCCAGCAGAGCTACTGAATATTGAGGCTCTGAATTTGAGGAGCAGGACCCCAGCAGAGCTACTGAATATTGAGGCTCTGAATTTGAGGAGCAGGACCCCAGCAGAGCTATTGAATATTGAGGCTCTGAATTTGAGGAGTAGGACCCCAGAAGAGCTATTTAATATTGAGGCTCTGAATTTGAGGAGTAGGACCCCAGCAGAGCTATTGAATATTGAGGCTCTGAATTTGAGGAGCAGGACCCCAGCAGAGCTACTGAATATTGAGGCTCTGAATTTGAGGAGTACGACCCCAGCAGAGCTATTGAATATTGAAGCTCTGAATTTGAGGAGGACCCCAGCAGAGCTACTGAATATTGAGGCTCTGAATTTGAGGAGCAGGACCCCAGCAGAGCTATTGAATATTGAGGCTCTGAATTTGAGGAGTACGACCCCAGCAGAGCTATTGAATATTGAGGCTCTGAATTTGAGGAGCAGGACCCCAGCAGAGCTACTGAATATTGGCTTACTTCTGGTGGTCCCAAGCATGTGTGGGGCCAGAAGAGACATCTTTCTTTGGGACTCTCTTGGTGCATGAGGGCTGATGTAGTTTCAATCTTTATTATTTTGGTTTTGCCATGAACACACATTAGAAGGGCTACATTTTGCCAAGTGTGTTTAGACTGAATTACTTTTACTTTTTATCTTTCATTTCATGAAACAAAAATGGTTATTAACTCTATAGGGTCCGTCCAATGTTAAATATCCTGCCGGAGACCCTGGCCCTTTAACTCTTTTTACTCAGGCTCCTGTTTTTTGTGTTTGTGGATCAGATGCTCAAAAGCAGAGCTGTTTAGGGACATGCCACAGTGAATAGCGCCATCTTGTGCCACAGGGTCCCTGGGATGAATAACTTGAATGCAGCTTTTTATGTCTTTTTTGACCAACTGACCAACCAACATTAACAAACCAACTGACCAACCAACATTAACAAACCAACTGACCAACCAACATTAACAAACCAACTGACCAACCAACATTAACAAACCAACATTAACAAACCAACTGACCAACCAACATTAACAAACCAACTGACCAACCAACATTAACAAACCAACTGACCAACCAACATTAACTAGATTTGAACAGAAGTGATATTAGTTATTTATTGGACATGGACAATCCATCGATTTGTGAAACTTTCAAACATATGACATTATCTATACAATGTTTTATTATTATTTTAAAATAAAATACAGACTGTAAATCGGATGGCAGTGTTCCAGTTAGCCACCACGGGACAAGATGTTAGATGACGGAACACATAAGTACATAACAGAAGTAAAACAATTGCAAAATGTGATGCAGACTAATGGAAATATTGCTGCGCTTTGGTAGAAACAGTAAAAAAAAAGTAGAGAAACTTGACAGGTTACACACAAGTGCTTCAAATCTGGGGTTCAGCAGTTACAAAACCGAAAGAGCATCAACAATCAGAATTCCTCAAAGCAGCAGGGACAGTGGCAATGATTTCATATCTGTGATGCAACACACTGAAACACCTGCACATCAGGAGCTGGATTCAGCTTGCAGAGACAGAGAGGGGAAAAAGCTCCAAGGCTAGATCCTCCCCTGTTAACCACTAACTGCGCGATTGTGTCCACTGTTAAATAAAACCAAAATCCTACAAGCTGTATTTTTTGTCTATGTTTTGTGCTGCGCAGATCAAGTCGATTTTTAAGAAAAAGTGGTTTTTCAAGCATTTTGTCCCTTGCACAACTTTTTTTTTTTTTTAGCTTGCACACCCCTGTATATACACACACACATTATATATACACACACACACATTATATATATATATATATATATATATATGACAGTAACGCGGGTCACTCAGAAATGTCAGTGCTGGTTAGATAAGTGCATGTCTTATACCACATGCTTAACATTCTCGTAAACTGATCTATTTATTATTATTATTATTATTATTATTTACGAATCTGTATTTCTGTACTTTTAACGCGTTTTGGTCAGGTGACAATAGAAAGAACACAATGACTTGTCATGACCGGCAATAAATACACGCGATGTTTAACTTTTAAATTATGCTCTTGTTATTATATACAGTTATTTTAACAGCTTAGGAGTTGTTACAGCTTCAATGAATTGAAGGAAAAGAAGCCCCAGGTTTTTTTTCCGTGAGGAAACCTGGTAACCCTACTTGACACACAGCACATTGCGATCGTATAGAAAGCATCGGTCATTGTGTTGTTATTGTTATTATTATTATTATTATTATTAAGCACGCCGATGCACGTACAGTACAGGAGGACACCTGACAGTTTAGCACAATGCAGTTCATGCACCGCGTTACAAACGGGACGGTGCTGCACAGAGCGGGACAAACTGTGCGATTCAAATCTCCTGCAGTACTACAGACGAGCCGCCGATAGTCATCTCTGATTAACCCAACATGAATATAAATCCGATCCGAACTCAGTCTGTTTCAAAGAGCGCTCAGAGTGCCGGCGCCAGAGAGTCTGCGAGCAGCTTTAATAATAATGAATGCGCTGCTGTGTCTGCTCGAGTCTCGCATCAAACCCCCGGTCCTCTATATAATATGAACACATTACACACCCCCGAACCACACACGGGGTTTCCAGAGGGTGGAGTGAATTCAATTCCAATAACTCACCGCTCTCTTTCTCTTTCTCTATCCCTTTCCCTTCTGTTTTCTCGTGTCTTTTTCTCCAAGCAAGTCAGACAATGGACCTTCCAGTTCCGACTGGTGCGCGGATTTAAAGATCCCCCCCATCGGTGGAAACCGGCGCTTACATGTTGTTAAGTACCGGTCTGTTTAACCAGTTCCTCGAGTAAAATAACTTTGTACACACGGTGTTAAAACTGAAAATCTAAAGTAATACCCCGCTTGGGGCTCAGACCAAGGAACACTTCCTTAAAAGACTATATAAACCACAGTGAAAAGAAAAATGAAGAGAAGCTGCCTACATAACAAAAAAGCAAAGAAAGTAGGCCCGTATAAATCTATATAGTTTCTGTGATGTTAGAACAGGGTGTAGGGAGTGTTGATAGTTTCACTCCTAAACATGCATACTGAAAGCATTATGTCAAAGCAAGAAGGAATCTAATCAGAAGAATATGCCTGTGTAACCACAACTCAGAGGCTGGCATGGCTGCCACTACACACAGAACTACAGAACCAGGGAGATCACGTGACCTGTTTAGCGGGATGGTACTAAACAGTTAGAGCTCCTACTCCCCACTGCCTTTATTTAGCATATTTTATATTTCCCCCGGTTATTTTTGTTTTATTTCACATTCATAACTCACCCATAATGTCGAGTGCTCGTAGGAAGCTGGTTCCCTCGCCGTCCGCGTCTCCATCAGGGAAGAAATTCTGGGAGCTGGCTGCCACGCTGCTGGGAGCTCTCTGCCACGCTGCTGGGAGCTCTCTGCCACGCTGCTGGGAGCTCTCTGCCACGCTGCTGGGAGCTCTCTGCCACGCTGCTGAGAGCTGGCTGCCACGCTGCTGGGAGCTCTCTGCCACGCTGCTGGGAGCTCTCTGCCATCCTGCTGGGAGCTCTCTGCCACGCTGCTGGGAGCTCTCTGCCATGCTGCTGGGAGCTGGCTGCCACGCTGCTGGGAGCTGGCTGCCAAACTCCTGGGTGTGAAGAGGTTAATGGCTTGGTTGTTGATTAGAGGACACCCTCTGTTGGCCTCAGCATTGTGGGGTTTCCTGCTGGGAGGGAAAATGTGTATTAATTGGGAGTTAAAAAAGGTAAAGTAACTGGGCGCACTGTATTAATGAAATAAATAAATAAGAGAAATAGCTCCTCTTAGACCCGGTGACATCTCTCAGTAGCATTCTGACAAGGGGCTGGCTTTGAAGAGGAGCCTAGCTAGTAAGTAAGAGTTGTAATTTTATACAATTTTGTTTCCCACAGATCCCATAGAGAGCCACGCTATCCCTGAATCTGAAGCACAGGAAGGGCCAAATATAGAAGCAGTTTACACACAAGAGGAGTCCTTTGAGCAGGAGTGGTGTGCAAGTCTAATACAGGTTACAGGGCTGCCATGTGTTAAAGATGAAGACGTCCCTGAACAGGAATGTGTTCCTATTAAAGAGGAATTCATAGAACAGGAATGTGTCCCCATCGCAGAGGAAAATAATGTCTGTACACTTGAGGAGAACACCAAGCTGGGATCCAACCTGTGTGATGACTCTCCATCTGGATGTGATCTGGGATTTGGAGGTAATCCTACAAAACAAGCAGCATTGAGCTGCCTATTCATCCTGCAGAACCTGGTACTGAACACCAGCAGTGTGCTTGAGATTCATATTTTAACCAAGGGGAGCTGCCCAACCACTATGTCAACAAGGACATCACTGTGCTTGCTCCTGAGGCACCTGCTAGCTGTGCAGCCACTGCCATGCCTCTTTAGAATGCTGTGAGATCAGCGCTGTCCAATCACGCTAGATGTGCAGCCACTGCCACGCCTCTTTAGAATGCTGTGAGATCAGCGCTGTCCAATCACGCTCATGGAGGCCATTCCACTCCACACTGAACAGGTTCACTTCTATAAAGTGCTGCTCCTGTGCCTGGATGGAGCTTTAACTGGTTCAATTAAACAACTTAGAACAGGTTTGGAACAAAGAGCAGGAGTGGAAGGGCCAGCTTTGGACACCCCTGTGTTAGATCTGTGCCTTTCCCCATTTCTGATAGACTGTTTGCAGTTGTGCTGCTCCCTCAGCTGTACAGAGCTGCAGGGATCACATGTCCCATCACGGGGTGATGTCACATCCAGTCTGGTTGCTTAGCGTCCCCAGAAGAAACATTTCAGTAGAGCATTTCTGTGGAGAGTATGCAGCAGCATCGCCACAATGAGAGTGAACCCGTATTGTATGACCCATCAGTCTTATTTTATTTCTTACACTTTATTCAAATACAATATCATGTTTAAAAGCTCATCTCACTACAACTATCCCAGGGACTGTAATGTTTTCTCTCAGCAGCACATTTCACTCTTGTGCGTCTCACAGTAAGCATTGCTGTGTTGTTATTGTCATGTTTATGACATGAAGCCCTGCAGAACAGTGCATGTGGGAGAATGCTGTACAATAACCTTTGTCTCTCTTCTCTTTCTTTCTTTAGCTTCTAAAGTAGATGAAGGAGAACACGACTCCACTCCATCACCCCAGTGCAAAAACTCTTCTAGAGGCAAACCACAGTGCAAGAAACACAGAGAAACGACACCCCAAGAAGAGTATGTGAAGACATTGAGAACTCACTCAGTTACAATCCCTTCTTTACAAGACAGACACCCACTTACTGTGGAGAGTACAGAGACGCCACATTCTGCATGTTTTAACAATTCTGAAACCCAGGGCAGCTTGAAGACCTTGCCTCATTCTATTAAAGGTGGGAAGAGTTCCTGCCAATTAGACGTTCCTGAAACTCACAAGGGAAATCACACAGGAGGAACTACGTTTTCCTGGGCTGATTGTGGGAAGAGTTTCAATCATATATCACTGCTTAAAAGACACCAGCACATTCACACAGGAGAGAAACCTTCCCACATACAGTCCAGTGATAAGAGTTTCACACAGTTAGGAAATCTTCATTCACACCAGCGCATTCACACAGGAGAGAAACCTTATCACTGTGAAGTTTGTGGGAAGAGATTCAGCCAGTTCGGACACCTTAAAAGACACCATAAAATTCACACAGGAGAGAAACCTCATCACTGTGGTGTTTGTGGGAAGAGATTCAGCCAGTTAGGAGACCTTAAAAGACACCATAAAATTCACACAGGAGAGAAACCTTATCACTGCACTGAGTGTGGGAAGAGATTCAGTCACATAGGAAACCTTAAAAAACACAAAGCCATTCACACAGGCGAGAAACCTCATCACTGTGATGTTTGTGGGAACAGATTCAGCCAGTTAGGAGACCTTAAAATCCACCAGCGCATTCACACAGGAGAGAAACCTTATCACTGTGATGTTTGTGGGAAGAGATTCCGCCTTCTTGGAAACCTTAAAAGACACCATAAAATTCACACAGGTGTGTAATCCTTTCCCCGCACTTAGTGTGAAGAAGTGAAGTCAGTTGCAGGCTCTTGCAGAACTCGAGAACATTCTCAGAATTGCAGACGCTTGGGGACGCCTAAACAATGGGAGTGCATCTGACTAAATACAGAAATATTGACTGAAAACAAAAGAATAAACCTGCTTGATAAACAGGCTCACCCCTAATCACAATCTGTTCAGATCAAAAGCTCACGGATTTAAATATGAATGAGTACGTCTTGTATTCATCGTCTTGTTGAGCATTCGGATTGTGTTACGTGACATTAGTAATATATTAAATAGATTTGTTATTATGAATGCACGTTTCTCTTTCCTTTCTCATGCGTTGCTCAGCCTCTTGCAGTGGGTTCTGTGGATACTTCCCCGATACCACGGTGAATCTGCGGTACCTCAAGACACAGCACAGTGTACTGCAGTTATCATGCGGGCAGCTTGAAGTGTAAAGCAGTACTGTTTCCAGCAGGGGGCACCAAAGAGCTTTTAGGAATGTAATGGGCTGCATAGCATTGTTTCTTAACGAGATGATTTCTGCTCAGGATGTGTTTAATACTGCCCTCTCTCTCTGGTACTCTATTAACAAACGTAGGTTCTGTGTTTTTAATATCAATTTATTGATTGACATCGAGACTACTAAAGCAAATAAACTCTATATTAAAAATGCTTTGCTGACTGTATTAAATGTTGTTTTAAATGATGTTCAGTGTTTTGTCAATCAAGGATTTCATTTTAAAACTCCAGTAATAAATACCGTAGACGTCCTTGTTTCTACATTTTCTTATATATACCATGACTGGAGCAGCTTTTTAAACTGCTGTCTGCTCATACAAGCGATCCATGTACAATCAGGCATATATTTTGTCATTGAGTTTTATATAGCTCTGTGGTTTATACAAATAGCTTTTACATGTTTAACTTGATGTTGCTTTGAAGCACGTCTCAGTTCATCGCTTTCCTGTAAAATGTTCCCCGCTGTTACAAGTTTGTTATAACTTTTTATTATTTTTGATTTTTGGGAAATGCACTCTTGTTAGATATTTTATAGATCTGTAGTTTCAAGTCGTTATTATTTGTAGTGTTTTAGATTGCTGTTTAAAATCTCACAACCTTGCAATCTCACACGACTGCATGGAAATTAGAATCAGGGATGGAGGATTTATAAACTGCAGAATTGGGAAGAGAAGACTGAACAGGAATTTTCAATACTTGGAAATGGGAATTTTAGCAACAATGCCTCCATCTTTTGTTTGAAGTAGATTATGATTAGCTTCTCCACAGCTTAGTATGCAGCTCTGTACTGAATCCACAAGTTCATCGCAATTGACCCAGGTGGTTCTCATTGCTGGCTTCATTAGGAGCACTAGGCACTGGGAAATGTAGTTCTGATGCCATTTTAAAATCCCAGAACTACATTCTCTTTAACAGATTTGCATAAGTGCTGTGCGCTACACCACTATCTGTGGAAGAGGCTGAAAGCAGAGACATGCAATGCTGTTACAAAGCAATGCCAGCAGCATTCATCTGGAGAGCCTGCACAACCTCTGCCCCAGATTTACAGCCTAATAAAGTCAAGGATACCAAATCTGCTAACAGCACTGGAAGATGCTATTGATAGTGATGGTGTTGGAGTGGAGACACATCAGGTATCATTCACTACAAAATCAGTATTCAAATCAATTCAAAACTCACCATTCTGATCGCTCCATCGCTCTGCTCCTTCTCCCTAAACTACAGAATCTTATTCTGAAAAAAAATAGTTTTTGAAAGATATCTTCAACTTTAAGCTTTTATTTTTTTCTATTAAGATGTGGGTCACACCCCCTGTACAGCTGTGTGATGTGATGCAGTATTTATAAATGCATCTAGACAATTCCTGCCGTACCTTTCTCTCCACATAAACTTGTCCAGGTATGACGGTATCAGCTCCTCTTCTGTGCCCCGTATTGTTTTAAATGGTTTCTTAACACAGGCCCTGTAGTTGTCCAGTCATAAACTGCAAAGTCAGTTTGATAAGTGACCGGGTATTTCCTAATGCAAACAGGGTCTCAGGTTAGGTCTCCATCAGTTTCCCCCACAGCAGTAAAATAGTTTGTGTAACAATAAAGACGTGTTGTAAGTGTGATTTTTATTGGAGCTTCCTTTATTAAGTGTTGTGTACGTTCTCAAGCCGGCCCCTCGCATCAGTTTTACTCTCAAAGTGGTCTAATGATTGTTTCAAATACACCAGTTTAAATGGAGCTGCCTAATTCATTAGTGATGCTGATATTAATCAGAAACGTTTTGTATGAAAGTCTTTTCAAATTGTAGCGCTCTCCAGACCAGCAGTGCTCAGGTTTAGAAATGTTGTGGACTCAAATCCCCCCCCCCCCCCCCATGTGACAGGAGCAGTGTTAGTCTGTTAATGTCACTCTGTAAATGAACTGTAACCCTATTAAATAAATTACATTTTAAATACGAATTCTACAGACCTTGCAAAGCAAAATCAAACAAGGAATTAAAAAGGTTTAGCTTTTATTTATTTTTTTAATCTGAACACAGCTCAGTAGCCCTTTGAAATGACTTGTATTAACCTTAACTCCTGTGCAAAAATAGACATTTCAGATACATTTTTAAAATACAGCAAAAATAATATTTACAGGATACCCAGGAGAGTACTGTGTATAAATAACATTTTCTGTAATTGCTCTCATTTGAAATCATTCTCATGCATTTATCATGCTTCCTACGTGTTCTTACTGCTAATAGTTACTATCAGGTTTAGCTGCTCTTAGTCGAATTCGCTCTTATAATGTACTGTGTGCTTTATTATTTTGCTTGAATTGATTTCATTGTAGTTTCATAACTGTTCTTATCTGTATTATTTATTTGTTAGCAGACACCCTTATTCAGGGTGACTTACAGTCGCAAACAAATACATTTCAAGAATCACAGTACACGTATTAATACAATTAAAAGAGCAAGATAAATACAATCACTTTGGTTCTAGCAAGTACAAGTACATGACAAAATAAAATTCAATAATGGAACAGATAACAATGTCAGCGATAGTGGTATCATGATATAATTAAATACAAAATACTACAGATTAAATAACACTTGTGACAGATTACAGCACTCTAAAATACAGGATTAAATGCAGTAAAATAGGGAGTAAATAAGAGCAAATAAAGCACATTTAAGGAAGAGTGATAAAGTGTCCCAGGGGAAAAACAGGAGTTATACAGGTGCTGTCTGAAGAGGTGAGTCTTAAGGAGGCGCCGGAATGTGGTCAGGGACTGGGCAGTCCTGACATCTGTAGGAAGGTCATTCCACCACTGTGGGCCGAGGGTGGAGAAAGAGCAGGCTCTTGAGGCAGGGGAGCATAGAGGAGGTAGAGCCAGTCTTCTAGTGCAGGCGGAGCGGAGAGGCGGAGAGGTCGAGTAGGGGTGTAGGGAGAGATGAGGGTCTGGAGGTAGCTGGGTGCAGTCTGGTCAAGGCATCTGTAGGCTAGTACAAGAGTCTTGAACTGGATGCGAGCGGTGATTGGGAGCCAGTGGAGTGAGCGGAGTAGTGGAGTTGCGTGGGAGAAGCGAGGCAGGGAGAACACCAGGCGAGCAGCAGAGTTCTGGAGGAGCTGGAGCGGACGGGTGGCGGACGCAGGGAGGCCAGCCAGGAGGGAGTTGCAGTAGTCTAGGCGGGAGAGTACCAGGGCCTGGACCAGGAGCTGGGTAGCATAGTTGGTTAGGAAAGGTCGGATTCTTCGTATGTTGCTCAGGAAGAATCGGCAAGTGCGTGCCAGAGTGGAGATGTGCTGGGAATAAGAGAGGCAGGGGTCCAGGGTGACTCTGAGGTTCTTAGCTGAGGGAGGGATAGAGATAGTGTGGTAGATTCCAGAGGAATGGAGATAGATCAGAGGAGGGGGAAGAACAGGAGGTCAGATTTAGAGAGGTTGAGTTTGAGGTGATGCGAGTGCATCCAGGAGGAGATAGCAGACAGACAGGTAGAGATACGGGAGGGGGATGGTGGAGTCAGAGGTGGGGAAGGAGAGGAAAATCTGAGCATCATCAGCATAGAAATGGAGACGTGCAGACGCACACACACATACACACATTGAAGGAATCTATGAAAAAGACCTAGTTTGTTGACTCAGAAATGTCTTCATCTAGACAATGTAGGGAAGCTATAAAAAAGGCCAACAAGATGCTTGGATATATTGTGAGAAGTGTTGAATTTAAATCAAGGGAAGCAATGTTAAAACTTTACAATGCATTAGTAAGACCTCACCTACAATATTGTGTTCAGTTCAGGTCACCCTTTACAAAAAGGATATTGCTGCTCCTGGGTTTAAAAGGCATGTTGTATGCAGACAGGCTAAAAGAATTGAATCTATTCAGTCTTGAACAAAGAAGACTACGCGGCGATCTGATTCAAACATTCAAAATCCGAAAAGGTATAGACAATGTCAACCCAGCGGACTTTTTGGACCTGAAAACAGAAACAAGGACCAGGGGTCACAAATGGAGATTAGATAAATGGGCATTTGGAGGCACTTTTTTTTTCCCCACAGAATTGTGAGGGTCTGGAACCAACTCCCCAGTAATGTTGTTGAAGCTGACACCCTGGGATCCTTCAAGAAGCTGCTTGATGAGATTCTGGGATCAATAAGCTACTAACAACCAAACGAGTAAGATGGGCTGAATGGCCTCCTCTCGTTTGTAAACTTTATGTTCTTATTGTAACACCTAGCCAATAAGGCAAGGGCAATAGCAACTAAAAACCCAGGGAAAGGATTAACCCCGGAAGACAAGTAATCTATATGTATTACACACACACACACACACACACACACACACACACACACACACACACACACACACACACACACACACACACACACCATCAGACTCTTTTGGAAATCAGGTAAGATGTCACAATGTTCTCTCAATGAAAGCCCACGACACAAGTGTTATAGAAATACAGATCCCTTGTTTTTTTATTACATTCACAGCTGGACCAGAAGGGGTGTGTGGCTGGAGACGCAGCTCAGCTCAACCCACAGCAGAGCAACCAAACAAATCAAAATAAAACAAGCAAATAAAATAAAACACTCCAAAACAAAAAAAAAGATAACTACTTCTACAAAGGTGAATGAATAAATAAAAGAAAGAAATCCCACTAGACTACACAATAATATCACACACAATAACTTAAATTCCAATTCAAAATACTGTAGAGCTAGCAGGAGTGCAACACCAGCCCAACACACGAGGGGGCGATCTTCCAGAACTGGCAATACAGCAATTAGAGAAATAAAAAGGGATACTTTCAGCTGCAGTTCTAAAACAAAGTTGACAAAAAAAAGCAATAGCTTTATTGTACACGTTAAAATCAGAAATAAAAAGACAAGAATTAAGAATAACATAAACGGTGATAAATACAATGGCTTATCTCTCACACAAAAGGAACGAGAGGGAGGAATCGCAAGGACAACAGCAGCGGGCTTTAAACAGCACTACTACGAACCCCAGAACACAAACAGGTCGGCCGCCCTGCAGCGAATGGATTAACCGAAATATCAAAGAGAAAACACAGCCGTCAGACTCTTCCAACTTTCAAGTAAGTTTCCTTGTACAAAACAGCATTTCCACAGATTGTATGAAACTACAAACAATCTAGTTTTCGTAAGACTCACAAAACAAACAGAATCAATATTCTCACTTGCTTTCCTGGACTCCAATGCAGCCCCGCCTGTCCTTGCCGTTCCTCTCTCTGTACAAAATGAGGCCCTGTTTCTCCTCACCATAGTATATTTATACAGAGAAAACCAATAAAGAATTTAACAGCCAATTACCTAAAATCAACCAATAACATAGACCGTGTGAGTTAAATATATTCGCACCATGTGCAATGTATAACATGCATCAGGTGCGTCAATTAGAAACCATGAAAGAACCGCTTCAATTCACAGGTAGTTAATGTATTGACACACTGACACACACACACACACACACACACTGACACACACACAATGACACACACACACACACACTGACACACACACACACACTGACACACACAAACAGACACAGACACACACTGACACTCACACTGACACACACAAACAGACACAGACACACACACTGACAAACACACACTGACACACACACACACACTGACAAACACACACTGACACACACACACACACTGACACACACACAGACACTGACACTCACACTGACACACACACAGACACTGACACACACTGACACACACACTGACACACTGACATACACTGACACACTGACACACACACTGACACACACACACACACTGACACACACAAACAGACACAGACACACACTGACACTCACACTGACTCACACAAACAGACACAGACACACACACTGACACACACACACACTGACAAACACACATTGACACACACACACACTGACACAGACACTGACACACACTGACACTCACACTGACACACACTGACACACACACACACACACACACACACACACACACACACTGACACACACAAACAGACACAGACACACACACACACTGACAAACACACACACACACTGACAAACACACACTGACACACACACAGACACTGACACACACTGACACTCACACTGACACACACAAACAGACACAGACACACACACTGACAAACACACACTGACACACACACACACTGACAAACACACACTGACACACACACACACACTGACAAACACACACTGACACACACACACACACTGACAAACACACACTGACACACACACAGACACTGACACACACTGACACTCACACTGACACACACAAACAGACACAGACACACACACTGACAAACACACACTGACACACACACACACTGACACACACACACACACTGACAAACACACACTGACACACACACACACTGACACACACACACTGACAAACACACACTGACACGGACATTGACAAACACACACTGACACGGACATTGACACACACACACTGACACACACAAACAAACAAACACACACACAAACAGACACAGACACACACACACACTGACACACACACACACTGACAAACACACACTGACACACACACACACTGACACACACACACTGACAAACACACACTGACACAGACATTGACACACACACACTGACACACACAAACAAACAAACACACACACAAACAGACACAGACACACACTGACACTCACACACACTGACACACACACACTGACACAGACACACACACTGACACACACACACACTGACACACTGACACACACAAACAGACACACACTGACACACACACACACACTGACACACACACACTGACACACACACAGACTCAAACACACACACAAACACACACAGACACACAAACACACTGATACACACACACACACTGACAAACACACACTGACACAGACACACACACTGACACACACTGACACAGACACACACACTGACACACACAAACAGACAAACACACACACAAACAGACACAGACACACACTGACACTCACACACTGACACAGACACACACACACAGACACACACACTGACACACACACACACTGACACACACAAACAGACACACACTGACACTGACACACACTGACACACACAAAGAGACACAGACACACACTGACACTCACACACACTGACACAAACACTGACACTCTCTCTCACACACACAGACTCAAACACTCACACACACACACACTGACACACAGACACAGACACACACACACTGATACAGACACACACACACTGACACACGCACACACGCACACACACTGACACACACACACACACACACTGACTCTCTCTCACACACACATACACAAAGATACACACACTGACACACGGACACACACACACTGACACTCTCTCACACACACTGACACACACACACTGACACACGGACACACACAAACACACTGACACAGACACACACACACTGACACTCTCTCACACACACTGACACACACACACTGACACACGGACACACACAAACACACTGACACAGACACTCTCTCACACACACTGACACACACACACTGACACACTGACATGCACACAGACACACACACCCACATTGAAACACACACACAAACACAAACACACACACATACACCCACACACACAAACTGACACACACACACAAACACAGACACACACACAAACACTCACACACACATACACTGTCAGAGCAGCAGTGTGGAGTAGTGGTCAGGGCTCTGGACTCTTGACCGGAGGGTCGTGGGTTCAATCCCAGGTGGGGGACACTGCTGTTGTACCCTTGAGCAAGGTACTTTACCTAGATTGCTCCAGTAAAAACCCAACTGTATAAATGGGTAATTGTATGTAAAAATAATGTGATATCTTGTAGCAATTGTAAGTTGCCCTGGATAAGGGCGTCTCCTAAGAAATAAATAATAATAATAATAATAATAATAATAATAATAATAATAATAATAATAATAATAATAATAATAACACACTGACTGAGACACACACACACACACTGACACACAGACACACACACACACACAAACTGATACCCAGAAACACACACACACACACAGACACACACATGTGCACACACACTGACACACACACACACAGACACTCGCACACACACAGACACACTGACACACACTGACACACAGACACACACACACTGACACACACACACACACTGACACAAACCCCCCCCACACACACACTGACACACAGACACACACACTGACAGTCTCAAACACTGACACACAGACATGCGCACACACACAGACACACTGACACACACACACACCCACTGAAAGACACACTCAAAAGAGACTTGAGAAAGAGACTTGGACCCAACAACTACAAAGTCAAGTGGGGGGAGCCAGATTCTTTCAAAGAGGATACCGTCAATATTGTTAATTTAAAACGCTACTATGGCGTTCATCCCTTGCACTTCCAGTGTGGGGGGGGGGATATGTAGCAATTCCCATGCTACATAATGTGGGTGTAAGTCTCACCCACCTGTCCCTTTAATTAGGGTCAGTAGCCTGGCCAGGTTAAAACTTCATTTCCCATAGTTCCTTGCAACCACCCTCTGTTCATCCTCTCTCCCCATTGGCTTATTCAGATTTCCACCCCTCCAATCTCAGAGCTCCTTAGTAGCTAGCAGCTATATTAAAGCTGGCTAATCAGGCCTGAGGGGAGACTCCCTTTCTCAGAGGAATCCATTAAACTACAGCATTTTCTCTACTTAAATTTCAGTGAATCCATTACCATCCTTAGATAATTCCAGTGCATCCTTTTATTTTCTTTTGTTGCTGCACTTTGTCTAAACTCCTCTTTTTGTTTTCACTGTTACTTGTTTAAGTTTAGTTGTTTTTCTAGGTCTGTTTAGTGTTTGTTGTTTTATGTGTGACAGCCTCCATTTTTTCCTGATCCTCCTGATTTTTTCCAAACAACTGTTCACCATTCAACTCAACACTACTGGACAGTCTCAACAATTTCAGCGTACTCAATGTTTTCAACCTTCTACAATCACCATCATTTCGGGACACTTTGCTGGACTGCCTTATTTGTGGGTGAGATCATTTCTTTTTTGTTTGGATTTTTTCTACTTTAATTTGATACTTTGTTTCCTGTATTTTTTGTTATTTTGTTACTTTGTATGGATTTCAATTACCCTGCTATTACTGGACTTGTTGGGCCTACCTGTCATTCTCCCACCATTGCCACAGAGACTGTTAAATGTAATTGTTTCCACAAGTCACTGTTTTTCATCTGTATCTATTTATTTATCCTTGGTCTTTATCTGTGTGTGTTGTGTTTTGTGAGTGTGGGTTTATTGGAGACCCTCCGGACACTACATTCATTTCTACTTTGTGAATCTGTTTAGCCTTCTGTTTGTCCCTACATACTTATCTGTACCAGCTTTATTCTTACCTGTTACCTGCAATTATTTGAATTCCTTTCTTCTCATTATTCATTTCATTCATTTGTTCATTTTTTCATTTGTTGACATTATTGTTCACAATAATAAACCGATTGTTCTTGAAATTGACACCTCTGACGTCCCTGCTTTTGCTGTCTGTCACTCTTGCTGACTTCTTTAGCTATAGGAATAGGGCCAGTAGTATCTCCTTAGGGAGGACAGTGCAACTGCTTCCCAGTTGTGCAGAGGGATCGTTACAATATGTTCCACAATATAGTACAAAATACATCAAGATATTTTGAAACCTACTCTGTTTGGTGTTCGTGATTTTGTTTTGTTCAAACTTTTTATTTTATTTTTGTTTGTTAAAATAAAATGGCGCAGCGCCTTTGCACCACAGTACCTGCCTATTTGTTTTTCTTCCTGTATCTGGCCTGACGTCACCACTCTGCCAACCCTGCCACAGATACAAATACTAACAAAACCACACTGGTCAAAATAAAAGGCACAAGGGCTGACAGCGGTGCGAGGTATTCTGGTAGAGGAAATGATGCTAGTGGCAACACTGGAAGCAACAATGCTGACAGAGGTGCAGGGCACTCCGACAAAGCTAGCAGTGGCAATGCTGACAGCAGAACATGCTGCCTCCTCCAGACCTGCAGCCAGCAGTGGCAACCTGTCAGCGTAAATGCTGTGTGTCTGTACTGTATGTGTGTCAGTGTGTCTCTGCTGTGTGTCTGTGCTGTGTGTCTGTACTGTATGTGTGTCAGTGTGTCTGTGCTGTGTGTCTGTACTGTATGTGTGTCAGTGTGTCTGTGCTGTGTGTCTGTACTGTATGTGTGTCAGTGTGTCTGTGCTGTGTGTCTGTACTGTATGTGTGTCAGTGTGTCTGTGTTGTGTGTCTGTCCTGTATGTGTGTCAGTGTGTCTGTGCTGTGTGTCTGTACTGTATGTGTGTGTGTGTCTGTGCTGTGTGTCTGTGTGTCTGTGCTGTGTGTCTATGTGTCTGTGCTGTGTGTCTGTACTGTATGTGTGTCTATGTGTCTGTGCTGTGTGTCTGTACTGTATGTGTTTCAGTGTGTCTGTGCTGTGTGTCTGTGCTGTGTGTCTGTACTGTATGTGTGTCAGTGTGTCTGTGCTGTGTGTCTGTACTGTATGTGTGTCAGTGTGTCTGTGCTGTGTGTCTGTACTGTATGTGTGTCAGTGTGTCTGTGTTGTGTGTCTGTACTGTATGTGTGTCAGTGTGTCTGTGCTGTGTATCTGTACTGTATGTGTGTCAGTGTGTCTGTGCTGTGTGTCTGTACTGTATGTGTGTCAGTGTGTCTGTGCTGTGTATCTGTACTGTATGTGTGTCAGTGTGTCTGTGTTGTGTGTCTGTACTGTATGTGTGTCAGTGTGTCTGTGCTGTGTGTCTGTACTGTGTGTGTGTCAGTGTGTCTGTGCTGTGTGTCTGTACTGTATGTGTCAGTGTGTCTGTGCTGTGTGTCTGTACTGTATGTGTGTCAGTGTGTCTGTGCTGTGTGTCTGTCCTGTGTGTGTGTCAGTGTGTCTGTGCTGTGTGTCTGTACTGTGTGTGTGTCAGTGTGTCTGTGCTGTGTGTCTGTACTGTGTGTGTGTCAGTGTGTCTGTGCTGTGGGTCTGTACTATATGTGTGTCAGTGTGTCTGTGCTGTGTGTCTGTACTGTGTGTGTGTCAGTGTGTCTGTGCTGTGTGTCTGTACTGTATTTTTGTCAGTGTGTCTGTGCTGTGTGTCTGTGCTGTGTGTCTGTACTGTATGTGTGTCAGTGTGTCTGTGCTGTGTGTCTGTACTGTATGTGGTCAGTGTGTCTGTGCTGTGTGTCTGTACTGTATGTGGTCAGTGTGTCTGTGCTGTGTCTGTACTGTATGTGTGTCAGTGTGTCTGTGCTGTGTGTCTGTGTGTCTGTGCTGTGTGTCTGTACTGTATGTGTGTCAGTGTGTCTGTGCTGTGTGTCTGTACTGTATGTGGTCAGTGTGTCTGTGCTGTGTGTCTGTACTGTATGTGTGTCAGTGTGTCTGTGCTGTGTGTCTGTACTGTATGTGTGTCAGTGTGTCTGTGCTGTGTGTCTGTACTGTATGTGTGTCAGTGTGTCTGTGCTGTGTGTCTGTACTGTATGTGTGTCAGTGTGTCTGTGCTGTGTGTCTGTACTGTATGTGTGTCAGTGTGTCTGTGCTGTGTGTCTGTGTGTCTGTGCTGTGTATCTGTACTGTATGTGTGTCTGTGCTGTGTCTGTGCTGTGTATCTGTACTGTATGTGTGTCTGTGCTGTGTCTGTGCTGTGTGTCTGTACTGTGTGTGTGTCAGTGTGTCTGTGCTGTGTGTCTGTACTGTGTGTGTGTCAGTGTGTCTGTGCTGTGTGTCTGTACTGTATGTGTGTCAGTGTGTCTGTGCTGTGTGTCTGTACTGTATGTGTGTCAGTGTGTCTGTGCTGTGTGTCTGTACTGTATGTGTGTCAGTGTGTCTGTGCTGTGTGTCTGTACTGTATGTGTGTCAGTGTGTCTGTGCTGTGTGTCTGTACTGTATGTGTGTCAGTGTGTCTGTGCTGTGTGTCTGTTCTGTGTGTGTGTCAGTGTGTCTGTGCTGTGTGTGTGTCAGTGTGTCTGTGCTGTGTGTCTGTACTGTATGTGTGTCTGTGTGTCTGTGCTGTGTGTCTGTACTGTATGTGTGTCAGTGTGTCTGTGTTGTGTGTCTGTGCTGTGTGTCTGTACTGTATGTGTGTCTGTGTTGTGTGTCTGTACTGTATGTGTGTCAGTGTGTCTGTGTTGTGTGTCTGTACTGTGTGTCTGTACTGTATGTGTGTCAGTGTGTCTGTGCTGTGTGTCTGTACTGTATGTGTGTCAGTGTGTCTGTGCTGTGTGTCTGTACTGTATGTGTGTCAGTGTGTCTGTGCTGTGTGTCTGTACTGTATGTGTGTCAGTGCTGTGTGTCTGTACTGTATGTGTGTCAGTGTGTCTGTGCTGTGTGTCTGTACTGTATGTGTGTCAGTGTGTCTGTGCTGTGTGTCTGTACTGTATGTGTGTCAGTGTGTCTGTGCTGTGTGTCTGTACTGTATGTGTGTCTGTGTTGTGTGTCTGTACTGTATGTGTGTCAGTGTGTCTGTGTTGTGTGTCTGTACTGTGTGTCTGTACTGTATGTGTGTCAGTGTGTCTGTGCTGTGTGTCTGTACTGTATGTGTGTCAGTGTGTCTGTGCTGTGTGTCTGTACTGTATGTGTGTCAGTGTGTCTGTGCTGTGTGTCTGTACTGTATGTGTGTCAGTGCTGTGTGTCTGTACTGTATGTGTGTCAGTGTGTCTGTGCTGTGTGTCTGTACTGTATGTGTGTCAGTGTGTCTGTGCTGTGTGTCTGTACTGTATGTGTGTCAGTGTGTCTGTGCTGTGTGTCTGTACTGTGTGTGTGTCAGTGTGTCTGTGCTGTGTGTCTGTGCTGTATGTGAGTCAGTGTGTCTGTGCTGTGTGTCTGTACTGTATGTGTGTCTGTGCTGTGTGTCTGTACTGTATGTGTGTCAGTGTGTCTGTGCTGTGTGTCTGTACTGTATGTGTGTCAGTGTGTCTGTGCTGTGTGTCTGTACTGTATGTGTGTCAGTGTGTCTGTGCTGTGTGTCTATACTGTATGTGTGTCAGTGTGTCTGTGCTGTGTGTCTGTACTGTATGTGTGTCAGTGTGTCTGTGCTGTGTGTCTGTACTGTATGTGTGTCAGTGTGTCTGTGCTGTGTGTCTGTGTGCATAACCAATGGAACAGGCCCCGCCCCCAGCCCTGCTGAATTACACAGAATAAGAAGCAGAGACACAGAGAGGGAAGATGCTTCCTATTTTATTTGTTTCTAGACTACATTAGAGGAATTGCAGTTCCAACAAGAAGCCTCTGCTTTTAAACAGGCGAGCGATTCTCCTCCTCTACTGCACGCCTTCTCCTGAAAAAAAAAAAACAGCACAAGCTTGAAATAGAAGAATAACACTGATACATTATAAAATGCATTTAAGTAGAGGAGATTATATGGAGTGAATGGCGTCTTCTGGCTGGTATTATTATTATTATTATTATTTATTTCTCAACAGACGCATAAACGTATACATTATAAACTACATTCAAATACAAAGTCACATGAAGTCAGACCCCAGGCAAGTCTGTTACAAGGATCTGTCCGCTTCCTAGAAAATATTTACATTTCTACTGATGGAGTCGCCTGCCTCGCTGAAGCCACGTTGCTGCTGTTTGTCAAAATGTTCACAATGAAGAATGTTACAGATGCAGGGATGATGTCACTGAAACAGCTGGAGCAACATGTGGGGACTGAGAACTCAATTTAAAAAAAAGAACAAAAACCCGGACACTTTAAAAGACGTACCTTCACCCTGTGCGAATGGAGGAAGAATCAGGATAATGGGACCTTTTGACACAGATGAAAAGAAATACAAAGAGCTGTGAGGGCTAAGTGGAGAAAAACTGGACTACAAATTCATATGCATATTTTTTATAATTATTTTCGTGATTTCAAAATGGAAAATAAACCAAACAAAGATAGTCTTAAACAAAACAAAACAAAAATTCTTAAGTTTATTTATTTCAAATGTTCTTACCTTATTTGTTAATTTGCCAGACACACACACACACACACACAGACACACACACACACACACAGACACACACACACACACACACAGACACACATACACACACAGAGACAGACACACACACAGAGACACACACACACACACACAGACACACACACACACAGACACACACACAGACACACACACACACACAGAGACACACACACAGACACAGACACACACACACACACACACAGACACACAGACACACACACACAGACACACACACACACAGACACAGACACACACACACACAGACACACACACAGACACACACACACACACAGACACACACAGACACACACACAGAGAGACACACACACACAGTAATAACAGTCAATAAAAACATCTTGATGCTTATTTTCTAAACACGGCGCAGTGGTTACAATTTAAACACTATTAAGTGTTTAAAAACTAAACACTTTGATTGAATATGTAAAAAATAAAGTTTAAATTATACACCTGTTCAGACAGCACCTGTAAAACCTCACAGCTCTACCTCTCCGGACTACATGACACCCAAACTTGCATGTTCATTAACTCCCACTTATCTGCCTCCTGCCTTGCTGCTCCCTGCTATTGCTCCTAGTTAGATCTGAATATAAATCCTGTATTTGAATTCACCTGCACTGGAACTGGATATCTGCAGTAGTATTTTGTATAGCTCTTTAATCAACAGATTTGGGGTCTGTGTGGAATGCAGGTCTGCTGTAGATTTAAACACTTTAAATGACGTACCTCTTCCCTCAGGCAGCACTGCGGGTTCATTGCCAGCTTCTCTTTTGCCTCTAAAATAATCTGCTATATTCAAGGTCGGTAGCTTATTCGGAGCTACAAAAAAAAACGTCTCCACAGCTGAAACAAAGCAAGAAAACGTGTCAGCACTGTTCTGGAGAGTTCGACAACACATTCCTACAGGTCACACTCACGCTAGTCACAAAAGTACAAATCGAAGGCCTTTTGGAGAAGAGAAACAGCAATACTAAACTACTATAGTGCTAAAACTATAGGTAAAGATATCATATTAACTGTAGTTTTTATACAGTAAACACTAGAATGGAAACTGCATTGAAATAGTACTACCATAGTAAAAGAAATAGGAACATGATGGTACAGTGTTGGATTACATTATAGATACCACGGTTGTGAAACTACTTTTAGAAATCAAATAAAGTCCTGTAGGATTCCCATGGTGGTGCTACAGTAGGCTGTTGCATTATAGTACCATTAATAGCACATGATGGTACTGGAGCAATCTAGGTAAAGTCCCTGCTTGCTTGCTTGCTCAAGGGTACAGCAGCAGCAGAGCTACCCTGCAGAAACATCTTGGATCAATGTGCAATTCTTTGAAAGAATATAGAAAGAGATGGTAGGATTGTACTCACAGCTGCAGAGGAAAGCCAGGGCGAAAATTAGCACCAGAGTCTTCATCTTGTCTGCTGGTCTTGGGCTGTTCAAGTCGGTGAAGTCAGAGCAGAGAAGCAACCGTATTTATACAGGAATGGGGCTCTGAAGTGAACTCTGTTATCATAATTGTTTGCAAGAATTTGCATAAAAGACAAAATATCTGCAACATTGCATCAATGAGACAGGTGACCTCACCAGCATATCTCATCATGTAAATACTGTAGACGAAGCGGGCTGATGTTTGTCATAGAATTGCCTGGGGTCTGACTTCATGTGACTTTATATTTGAATGAAGTTTATAATGTATACCAGCGAGAAGATGCCATTCGCTCAATATAATCTCTATTTCAATGCATTTTATAATTTACTCTTATTATTATTATTACTCATATAATTGGCTTACTGGAAAATAATTCCGTTGAGGGTTTCTGTGATGTCATAAACTACAAGTCCGTTTGCTTGAGTCGCTTAAAACAGTGTTTCTCAACCCTGGTCATGGGGACCCCACTGTCTGTCTGTCTGTCTGTGTCTCTGCTGGTTTTTGTACCAACTAAGGAACTGCTTTCAATGACTTAATTGAAGCATTAATTGAAAACAATTTGCATAATCGGAGCTTTTTAATAACTTTTTATTCAGCAAAATTATTTTAAAAATGTCAGCAAATCATTTAGTCAAATGGAGTGTTTTTCAATGAAGTAATTGAGAACAGCTCCTCAGCTGGAACAAAAACCAGCAGAAACACAGACAGGCAGACAGGGGGGTTCCCACGACCAGGGTCAGGAAAATACTGCTTCTATACGTTATAAAATGCACTTCTCATAAGAGAATTCATTCATTCAGTGTTCAGACTCCTCACTGTTTAACTCTTTTCTCATTTCTTTCAACTGTTTTACTCATACCTGCACTGTAAAAATAGCACTAGGAAACAAATACTTTGTTAAAATAAGCCATACTAGTAAATTGTATAAAATCGAATACATTAGTAGTCTTTTTGATTTTTTCCCTATGGCAAAAATAAATCTGTTAAGGGAAAGGTTTCATCTGGGTTCTTAAATACCTCGATTGGAAGGTAAAGTTTGGAGAACTTTCATTTAGAATTCTGTAAAGAACCAAAAAAGTCCTGTGTAGGGGACAAGCCAAAGAACTACAAAAAGTTCTTAGAGGAACTGATTGTTCTAAGAGTGACATTTGAAGTACATAGTAGTCATACAGTGTAGTAGCCCATTTATTAAACAGCTGCAATGCTTGTCAGTGTCGGGGCATTACAGCACTCTTTTGTTTAACTTTTGTCAACTTTTCAAATACGACCGGTTTCAAATCATCAGTGCTGCTATTTATTCTTAATAATGCCGTGGAACTCTCACAATGCTGTATTTAAATTAGTAGTATTGCGGCTCTCTTCATCAACATTTATTTTTTATACTTTGTGAATTGTTGTAATGAGAAAGCAGACTGCGCTTTCTTTGCACAGCGACTAAGCCAGTTTAGTACATCTACCCCTTAGAGCAATTTAGTTTTTGCATCTCTGCCTCAGGTCTGTTCAACTTTGAAAACCAAATGAGTCCTTCAGTGAGTCTGTGCTGCTGTCTGAGCAAATTAAGGGAGGCCACGTGATCTCCTCTACTTAAATGCATTTTATAATGTATCAGTGTTATTCTTCTATTTCAAGCTTGTGCTGTTTTTTTTTTTTTCAGGAGAAGGCGTGCAGTAGAGGAGGAGAATCGCTCGCCTGTTTAAAAGCAGAGGCTTCTTGTTGGAACTGCAATTCCTCTAATGTAGTCTAGAAACAAATAAAATAGGAAGCATCTTCCCTCTCTGTGTCTCTGCTTCTTATTCTGTGGAATTCAGCAGGGCTGGGGGCGGGGCCTGTTCCACTGGTTATGCACACAGACACACAGCACAGACACACTGACACACATACAGTACAGATACACAGCACAGACACACTGACACACATACAGTACAGACACACAGCACAGTCACACTGACACACATACAGTACAGACACACAGCACACACACACTGACACACATACAGTACAGACACACAGCACAGACACACTGACACACATACAGTACAGACACACAGCACAGACACACTGACACACATACAGTACAGACACACTGACACACATACAGTACAGACACACAGCACAGACACACTGACACACATACAGTACAGACACACAGCACAGACACACTGACACATGTACAGTACAGACACACAGCACAGACACACTGACACACATACAGTACAGACACACAGCACAGACACACTGACACACATACAGTACAGACACACAGCACAGACACACCGACACACATACAGTACAGATACACAGCACAGACACACTGACACACATACAGTACAGACACACAGCACAGACACACTGACACACATACAGTACAGACACACAGCACAGACACACTGACACACATACAGTACAGACACACAGCACAGACACACTGACACACATACAGTACAGACACACAGCACAGACACACTGACACACATACAGTACAGACACACAGCACAGACACACTGACACACATACAGTACAGACACACAGCACAGACACACTGACACACATACAGTACAGATACACAGCACAGACACACTGACACACATACAGTACAGACACACAGCACAGACACACTGACACACATACAGTACAGATACACAGCACAGACACACTGACACACACACAGCACAGACACACAGCACAGACACATGAATTAGCTTCTCAGCATCAGGCAATGATAAAAAAGACCTAATCTTGGCAATGTTACATAAATAATAAAAGGACACTTTAGTGGTATTGTGAATATGACCCTCAAATCATAAATCAGAATCAATTACAAATCCCAGGTTTCTGGCTTTGGAATTTATATTTGAATTATATTTACCTAAATTCATTTTTATAGAATTTACCAACTCCAATTTCTGCTCCAACTTCAGTCTTACCTGAATTTAACTGCAAAAAATGTTGGGACATCCAGCTTTCCACCTCCGACAGATATGCAATTAAGGTGGAGACAACCGATATATCCCCAGGTTTCACAGAGATGTAAAGTTGTGTGTCATCAGCATCACAGTGAAGATGTACATGGTGTTTACAGATAATCATGCTCAATGGTAGCATGTATAAGGAGAATAGTAAGGGGCCAAGAATGGAGCTTTGAGGTCACCACAGGAGATAGTGGATAATTGTGATACAGAGTCTGCTATTGAAACAAAATTCTACCTGTCCGTAAGATATGACCTCAGCCAGTCTAAAACAGTTCCTGAAAGCCCTATCCAACTTTCAAGGTGATCAGTTAAACTAGCATGATCAATAGTATCAAATGCTGCACTTAGATCTAACAGAACCAGAATGGATATGTGACTGGAGTCTGCGCTCATTAGTAAATCATTCAGCACTTTGACTAGGGCAGTCTCTGTACTGTCACCAGATCTAAAGACTGATTGAAACTTTTCAAGTTCTTGGTTATCACCAAGAAATATATTGCATTGACCAGCTCCCACCATCTCTAAAACCTTAGCGGCAAAAGGTAAATTGGATGGAGGTCTAAAGACACTAGACAGTGTTTCCTGGACATCTTCCCTAATTAAAACAAAGCGTTAGTGTCAACGCTGCAGTTCAGGGTGTTTTTATTGATGAATTAAAAATGAGTATCTGGTAATCTGTAAATAAACAATTAAAAAATAAAAAATATATATATTATGTAACCATAGGATGCAAACATAACACCAAATTCAAGTACTGTGCAAGGATTTTAAAACTGTTGATTCCCTGACCTTGTAGCTGTTTAGCTTGTCATGTGACCCCAAATACACCCATGTGGGAGTGACTGGCTTTTCATAACTCAGAGTGCAGCTGTGACCTCGGAGGGATGATCAAAACTTTGTTTCTGCTTAAGAAGCTGTTTTGAGCCTGTGTACAAACCATAATCAAACCAATTCAAACTGGTTTAAAATCCCTTACTTTTGTTAAAAGTGACATGCTATAACTTCAGGTAAGTGTCACGGAACTCATAATAACACACTATACAATTGGAACACGCAGTTTTTTTCTGATAAGCACGCACCGCGTGTGTGGGGCAGGGTACACACTGTTCCAGTTAAATGGCATGAGCTCTTATTATTTCATCAGCCTTTGTTCCTTTTCATTATACAATCCGTTACTTATGCTTCCCATTTAAATGTTGAAGGAAGTGAGAAATCTTTGAAACTGTAAACATTGTGTGATTTTCCTGTGTAAGCTCTGAATCAACGCAGGGTTAATGAACTCTTAACATCAAGCTGTACATGGCTGGTGCACATCAGTAGTTTGCAATCACCAGTCTTGTCGTTCAGCCTTGTGATGCATGAGTAAAGCGCTTTGCTGCCTGTGAGAATTGAGCAAAACTCGTATCATTGTTCTTAAATGGAACTTCTTGTTATCTGGGTTTCTGCTGACATTGGTAAAGTGAAGAAGAAACGCTTTTAATGTTTAATGTTCACTTTTAATATGCTTTGTCTCACACCATGGATCATGCTAGGGAAATGAGACCAAATTTGGGCAAGGAAATTACATAAGCTAGCTGTATATCTGTGCTGTATGAAGTCATTTATTTGCTTAGAAACTAACATCTCTGTGCCATGCCAGCTAAAAAAAAAACAAGATCTCCGATGCCATGAAAGCTCAGCTCAGAAAATAACATCTACACTGATGCCAGCTCAGCTGAGACCTGTGTGTGAGGTCACTGAGGTGTGTGAGATCACTGATAGCTAAATATTTAAATAAATCTTAAATCTCTCTTAACTAGATTTAACAATTAGTTAAATATTTAACTGGCCGCTAAATCTGAATATTTAACAATTAGCATAACATAATTGTACCTGTGTGTGTGTGTCTCAGTGTGTGTGTCTCAGTGTGTGTGTGTGTCTCAGTGTGTGTTTGTCTCAGTGTGTGTGTCTCAGTGTGTGTGTGTGTCTCAGTGTGTCTCAGTGTGTGTTTGTCTCAGTGTGTGTCTCAGTGTGTGTGTGTCTCAGTGTGTGTGTGTGTGTCTCAGTGTGTTTGTGTCTCAGTGCGTGAGTGTGCGTCTCAGTGTGTGTGTCTCAGTGTATGTGTGTGTCTCTCAGTGTGTGTGTGTCTCAGTGTGTGTGTGTGTCTCAGTGTGTGTGTGTCTCAGTGTGTTTCTCAGTGTTGTCTCAGTGTGTGTGTGTGTGTCTCAGTGTGTGTGTGTCTCAGTGTGTGTGTGTGTCTCAGTGTGTGTGTCTCAGTGTGTTTGTGTCTCAGTGTATGTGTGTGTGTTTGTGTCTCAGTGCGTGAGTGTGCGTCTCAGTGTGTGTGTCTCAGTGTGTGTGTGTGTCTCAGTGTGTCTCAGTGTGTGTTTGTCTCAGTGTGTGTCTCAGTGTGTGTGTGTCTCAGTGTGTGTGTGTGTGTCTCAGTGTGTTTGTGTCTCAGTGCGTGAGTGTGCGTCTCAGTGTGTGTGTCTCAGTGTATGTGTGTGTCTCTCAGTGTGTGTGTGTCTCAGTGTGTGTGTGTGTCTCAGTGTGTGTGTGTCTCAGTGTGTTTCTCAGTGTTGTCTCAGTGTGTGTGTGTGTGTCTCAGTGTGTGTGTGTCTCAGTGTGTGTGTGTGTCTCAGTGTGTGTGTCTCAGTGTGTTTGTGTCTCAGTGTATGTGTGTGTGTTTGTGTCTCAGTGCGTGAGTGTGCGTCTCAGTGTGTGTGTCTCAGTGTGTTTGTCTCAGTGTGTGTGTGTGTGTCTCTGTGTGTGTGTGTGTCTCAGTGTGTGTGTCTCGTGTGTTTGTCTCACTGTGTGTGTCTTGGTGTGTGTGTGTGTCTCAGTGTGTTTGTGTCTCAGTGTGTGTGTGTGTGTGTGTGTGTGTGTGTCTGTGTGTGTGTGTGACTGACACACACACACACGCGCACAAGGATCACAGAGAAGTTTGGTGCCAAACCAATTATTTTTTATTTTAGAACAACAATAAACAAAAAGCTAATTGAACAAAATATCAAACAATTTGAGGAAAGAAAAAGTGGAAACCAAAAAGAACTATTTCTAGTCACCTAATCACAGGTACTGACTCCAATAACTGAGTCCAACCACAGAGCTGCAAAACTGCCCTCTGATCTGCACAAAAAGACGATCCTGACTGAACAAAACTAACAGCCTTTATACCCTTCCAGACCTCCCCCTCCTCCAGAATAAACCATTCTGCAGGTGGGTATATAGAAACAAACCAGCAAACAGTTATCAAGAATAAATAAAGTATTCAAAAAGAAACAAATCAATGAATATATATAAACATGAATCTAACACGTGCATTAAAACTATGCTTTAAAACAAGCAGAGGGAAACGTACTTCAAATCAGCTGTCCCCCCTTTCAATATCTTCTACAGGTACTGCCCTGACTACAGGAAGTCAGTACTCAGGGAAGTCAATAAAAGCTTCCCTCACCAACATGGCTGCTTCCCCACTTCCTGAAATGTGGTGGAGGATCGGTGATGATCTGGGGGTGCTTCAGCAAGGCTGGAATCGGGCAGCTTTGGCATGAATCAAACCATGAAGGCCACTTCTGACCAGACTTCTCCGGACAGTAGATGGGTGTACCAGGGTCCCACTGTTTTCTGCCAATTCTGAGCTGATGGCACTGCTGGACATCTTCCGATTGCGAAGGGAAGTAAGCATGATGTGTCTTTCATCTGCTGCAGTAAGTTTCCTTGGCCGACCACTGCGTCTACGGTCCTCAACGTTGCCCGTTTCTTTGTGCTTCTTCAAAAGAGCTTGGACAGCACATCTGGAAACCCCTGTCTGCCTTGAAATTTCTGCCTGGGAGAGACCTTGCTGATGCAGTATAACTACCTTGTGTCTTGTTGCTGTGCTCAGTCTTGCCATGGTGTATGACTTTTGACAGTAAACTGTCTTCAGCAACCTCACCTTGTTAGCTGAGTTTGGCTGTTCCTCACCCAGTTTTATTCCTCCTACACAGCTGTTTCTGTTTCAGTTATTGATTGTGTTAGAACCTGTTTGGTAAAATTGTTTAATCATACACCTGACTATATGCCTACAAAATCCCTGACTTTGTGCAAGTGTACCTAGAAGAATTGATGCTGTTTTGAAGGCAAAGGGTGGTCACACCAAATATGGATTTGATTTAGATTTTTCTTCTGTTCACTCACTTTGCATTTAGTTAATTGATAAATATAATCTATTAACATGTCTATTTTTTAAAGCATTCTTACTTTACAGCATTTTTTCACACCTGCCTAAATCTTTTGCACAGTACTGTATATATATATATATATATATATATATATTGTAAAAGATTGCACCTCTCTTGGGTTCGTTGCCCCTTTAAAAATAGACCCAACACGACAGAAATGGATTTTTAAGCGCTGGGGCGCTATGTTTAATAAACACAAAATAAACAAAATACAAAACAAACACCTAACACACAGGAACACCCTGACGAACACGGGACAGCTACGCTGTTTCCCCATCCTTACAAAACACACTGGTTTGATTCCGCACTTACTCTGTAACTCCCGACTGCCAGGAAGCAGAGCACACCTTTCTGCCTCCTTCTCCTCAGCAGCCTCGAGCAGACTGCCTGCTCTCCTTTTAAACCCCCCACCTGGATCTAATTTTTAATAACGCCCAGGTGCGGATGATAATTAATAATAAAACAATTAAACAAATCAATTAGCAATACAAATCAAACAAAAGGTGCATTCCACACAGGTTTCTCTCGCAGGGAGGTTTTAACCCCCTCCCTGCTGTCTCTCACAACCCGCTATCTTACAATATATATAAAAACATTAATCTAACACGTGCATTAAAACTATGCTTTAAAACAAGCAGAGGGAAACGTACTTAAAATCAGCTGTCCCCCCTTTCAATATCTTCTACAGGTACTGCCCTGACTACAGGAAGTCAGTACTCAGGGGAGTCAATAAAAGCTTCCCTCACCAACATGGCTGCTTCCCCACTTCCTGTCAAGATGGAGGACCTCACCACCACACCCAACTCAGGTTACCTGAACCATTGCATATCAGTTTATCTCAACAATAGTACTGCAATCCATTGTTGTGGAAGTGTGCTCCTTTCCAAACCAGCTCTCTAAACCGTACTCTTCATTAACCTTTCTTTTGTTGTTCAGGACACTCCCAACCACAGGCCTCCAGTCCCCGTACAACAGGGAAGTGAATTTTGTTTTTCTTATTTTCCTTACTAGACACAAGGATCAGCAACACCATACAAAAACAGATTAAAAACATTTGCAGTAAATGTCCAGATACATACTGAGACAATGTGAGCGTCTCCTCCCTCACACTCCTCCTCCTCCTCATCATCATCATCCTTATCTTCCTCATCAGGTCAATCAGGCGTGGCTGTTTCCAGACTTGACCCTTGACCGTTGTGACTTGAGACTTGACATAAATAGATATATTAGAACAAACAGTTCTAGTAAATGTCCACACGGTGGCAGCATTGTATAAGGAATAAGAACATAAGAAAGTTTCCAAACGAGAGGAGGCCCCATTCAGCCCATCTTGCTCGTTTGGTTGTTAGTAGCTTATTGATCCCAGAATCTCATCAAGCAGCTTCTTGAAGGATCCCAGGGTGTCAGCTTCAACAACATTACTGGGGAGTTGGTTCCAGACCCTCACAATTCTCTGTGTAAAAAAGTGCCTCCTATTTTCTGTTCTGAATGCCCCTTTATCTAATCTCCATTGTGACCCCTGGTCCTTGTTTCTTTTTTCAGGTTGAAAAAGTCCCCTGGGTCGACATTGTCAATACCTTTTAGGATTTTGAATGTTTGAATCAGATCGCCGCGTAGTCTTTGTTCAAGACTGAATAGATTCAATTCTTTTAGCCTGTCTGCATATAACATGCCTTTTAAACCCAGGATAATTCTGGTTGCTCTTCTTTGCACTCTTTCTAGAGCAGCAATATCCTTTTTGTAACGAGGTGCCCAGAACTGAACACAGTATTCTAGGTGAGGTCTTACTAATGCATTGTAAAGTTTTAACATTACTTCCCTTGATTTAAATTCAACACTTCTCACAATATATCCGAGCATCTTGTTGGCCTTTTTTATAGCTTCCCCACATTGTCTAGATGAAGACATTACTGAGTCAACATAAACTCCTAGATATTTATCATAGATTCCTTCTTCAATTTCAGTATCTCCCATATGATATTTAAAATGCACATTTTTATTGCCTGTGTGCAATACTTTACACTTTTCTCTATTAAATGTCATTTGCCATGTGTCTGCCCAGTTCTGAATGCTGTCTAGATCATTTTGAATGACCTTTGCTGCTGCAACAGTGTTTGCCACTCCTCCTATTTTCGTGTCGTCTGCAAATTTAACGAGTTTGTTTACTATACCAGAATCTAAATCATTAATGTAGATTAGGAATAGCAGAGGACCAGGAGCAGTGGTCTGCACTATTATCAGCGATGTGTGTGCAACATAAGCTGCTGGTAGATTACAAAAAACATCAATTAAACTTAGGCTAGGTAGTTGTGATCTTAGTATGTTTTATTCTTTATTAATTAAATTATATTCATTGAAAAAGGCAAGAGAACCAGATTGTTATTATTGTTTTGGTTTAATATAATATAGCAGGCTAATGTTCCTATTGAAGTAGGCTACAATATATTTTGTCGTTCTACTCATTTAATCAAACCAAGTAGTGTAAGAAGGTGCTTGTATCGTTCATGACGTTTTTCAAATCAAGTAAGCTTATTTGTGTATAAAAAACGTGAATAGAGTTGCAGCCAGTGTCATCTTACTTAAAGGCGCTCAAGCTGAAATCGTAAAGTAATTTAAAAGTCGGCTACAAACGTTGCAGCGGACTGTCTCTCTTTAACACGCACGCAAGAACTTGCAGACTTGATGCAACTGTGTTGAGAATTTAAAAAGAAAGCGTTTTATGAGATTTTTAACTATAGGTACCGGCACTATGACTCAAGCTCAGACACAAATGAATCCCTACGCTGTAGTGACGTGGCATGTTGCTTTGAAACCACGCCCTCTATAGTGCTTCAGTGGCGGTACAGCCTTTCACACAGGCAGGTAAGACGCTTCAGTGCCGTCTCTGAACCACCTGGTGAGGTGCTTCAGAGACGCTATAAAATATGATGGTATTGCTGTGGCGGTGTAAGCAATTCACACAGACCTGTAAGCCGCTACAGTGGCGGTTCTGAACCGTCATGACTCCTCTGTGTGAAAGCACTTAGAATACCTGGCCAGGTTAAGTTAATTCTCTATTCAATTGCTAAGTAATTTATTCCTCGTTTATAAAGTCGGCCTTTCAGATTCATAATGTAAAATTAGGTGAAGCTATATCAATTTACTGTCAGTTTTTGGTAAGGGGTTTATCTCTCCTCTCTCCTCTCTCTCGTTGTTTTAACTGCAACGAGAGAGGGAGAGAGGGGGCGGGGCAGAGAAGGAGGCGGAGACGCTGCTAGGCAACCGGCTCCTGAACATTCCACTCCGCTGAGCAGAGACCGTTAGGATTTAAAAATGCCAAAGTTCCGAGCGCCGTTAGTATGGGCTGCCAGAAATGAGGAGAAAATAAATACAGCTTTTTATAAATGTGTGCATTCAGATATCATTTAGAAATCTAGTTACAACATTTAACAGTTAGCTAAATATTTAAATAAATCTTAAATCTCTTAACTAGATTTAACATTTAGTTAAATATTTAAATAAATCTTAAATCTCTTAACTAGATTTAACATTTAGCTAAATATTTAAATAAATCTTAAATCTCTTAGCTAGATTTAACATTTAGTTAAATATTTAACTGGCCGCTAAATCTGAATATTTAACAATTAGAATAACATAATTGTACCTGTGTGTATGTGTCTCAGTGTGTGTGTGTGTGTCTCAGTGTGTATACATTGTGTTATAATTGTTGCTATTCAACCATTGGTTTGTTTTGATTTTGATCTTTAACCCCCCCCCCCCCCCAAACATACACACACACACAGAGATACTGACACACACTCACTGACACACACACGCTTATGCTATGCACTTATGTTATGCTAATTGGTAAATATGCAAATTCAACATTACAATAGCCAATCAAGTCGCGTGAATGCATGAAGTGGGCGGAGCTCATTTGCATACAAACTCAAGATTCAGCTGCCATTTAAATATTTAGCTAAATGTTACATTTAGTTAAGTGATTTAAGTACCAGAATCTAAATCATTAATGTAGATTAGGAATAGCAGAGGACCTAATACTGATCCCAATGTGCATTATAAATATCATATGGGAGATACTGAAATTGAAGAAGGAATCTATGAAAAAGACCTAGGAGTTTATGTTGACTCAGAAATGTCTTCATCTAGACAATGTGGGGAAGCTATAAAAAAAAGGCCAACAAGATGCTCTGATATATTATGAAAAGTATTGAATTTAAATCAAGTATCTGACCATTACAGCCTAACACTATTCAATTATAATGCATACCCAATACATTACAATGTCCACAAGTACCGCTATTTTAGGCTTTTTTAGTGCTCTGAAATATGAGGTGTATTTCATGTTTAAACAGGTCCGCGGAATGTCTGTGAAATCCTCATTATAATCCTAATCCTAATTGGATGACTTGACCATGGTCATGTGACTGAATCCATTTTTTCTTCCTCACTGCGTTCGGTACTTGCTCTGTCTTTATTGATTTTTAGTGACAGGCTCGTCAACAACAGCAGCCACCATGACACTTCACCAGTAAAACCGGACGCACAGGCGCACGCAGCAAGGAACACGCATGACGCACCCCGCATCACGTGACTGTGCAGGTGAACGTGATTGGATAGCCGCATAGATGCAATGCAAACAACTCACTCAATCAACACGCCCTGAACCAGTAGAGTATGCCATTGCACCGCCAGCCAGTGCAGCAGCCACATGTACTGCATTTCATAACGAGAAAATAAACATGTCACAAAATCGGGACGAATGGCGTCCCGGCAGTACCTCGATCGGGACGCGGGACAAAGCCCCTATAGGTTTCATAAATAATATTTCTACGTTTTCTGTGTAGACAGTCATACTGACGTTCTCATTAATTTAATTAGATTTAACGTTGTATTTTTTATGCATATCATTCCCCCCCATTCCTTTTTTTCTCATTAAATTAAGCTTACCTTTTGCCAGCCTCAATCTCCCCCTGTCCGCGTCATTTTCCAGTTGCAGCTGTCTGTCAGCACTGGATTACATTTGATAATTTGCCCTGAACCGACGCTGCAGCTGGATGTTTGTGTGTATGGAGGCTATACCGCTGTAAAATATCTGTGTGTCCGCCAGAAAAAACACACGACCGTGATTACACTAACATTTATTAAAACATTTTAGAAGTTAAAAAAAAAACAGATACCGGTATTAATATACTCGATCTGTTTTTATAGATTCGCTGAAGTTTTAAATGATACATGTATAGTAGTTGCTTCTGATTTATGATGTTTAAATTAAATGCACTTCATTTTCTGATATTCGGATTCTTCAATCTCTGCGCCACGCATTCTCGCTTCTCATTGGTCAGTTTCTCTGGTTACGGCTGCGCAGCTCCAGGATCGGATCAAGATTTCGGATCAGTGGAGCTTGGTTCTGATCCGCTCAGTACAACGCCTTTTCATGATCCGGCTCCAGTGAGCCCGGATCCGATCCTGCTTTTTGATCTCGTCAGTACAACCGGCCCCAGGTGTAACACTGTGGTGTTTGGTCATGTGGAACTCTAAATAATTGCTAAACGTTATGGGTTTAATTTGTGTCGTAGTTTAATGTTTAGATTTTAAACACCAGCCCTGTTATAAACCCGTACAAAATGTTTAAAAAGTGTTGCAAATCATAAACACGTCCCAGAGTTTACAAAATAAACACGGCAGGGTGTTTGAATCCTCACACATTTAGAATTACAAACTCAGTGAGGTGTTTGAAAAGAGTTTTAAAGTTAAGCACTCGGTCTTGCAGTGTACGATACTGTGTTAATACACACACTGTATGTGAATCTGCAGGTTACCATCCCTGTCAACGCGTTTCAACAATTCATGTACAGTAACAAATATTAATAAACTGACGTCAGAGACCGGTCCTGGCGTCAAAGATTCATTCCATTCAGCGTCGCTGATTCTGCACACCGCTGAACCCCGCGGTTTCAAACGTCTTGTATTATTATAAAAACTCACCATCGAATAATATTATAAGAAGAAAAGAAAGAAAAATGAAATCGCGAGTTGCAAAGTGTTGCAGCTTGAATGCGCCTGGGGGTTAGTTGGTCGGTTCTTTTCGATGGTTTGTTGTATTGATTTCGGGCCGCCTTGGTCAAGGATTTGAGGAACGGGGTGTTACTGTATCCCGGGACCCTGCCTTCAAATTCAGATTCAGGTTCTGGATTGACAGGTCGAAGCTAGAGTACTGGTGGCGACTCCGTGTGCAGACAGTTCAACCGCAAGTCTTTGTGTGTGTATCGTTATTTTACTTTGATCAAAAATGGACCGCGGTAACCAGAGCTTCGACGTGTGGAAAGACTACTTCGGTCTGGCCGAACTGCTGCAGGAAACGAGGACTCGTGGCGCTGCTGGAAGCGAGCCGGGTCCCGAACCGAGTCCCGGTGCTGCAGCCGGCATGGCGGCGACACAGCCCGACCGCGGCACGAAGCAGCAGAGCGCTTCAGAAGTCAAGTCGCCGGCGCTAAACCAACACGACCCGACGGACGGAGGAAGCAAGTGCTGCGTGTTTTGCAAAAAGAACGGGGAGTCCAGAAAGGTCTACAACGGCCACAGCTTTAAGGACGGTGACAAAGTGCTGTGCCCCTATCTCAGACGCTACAAGTGCCCGCGTTGCGGTGCCACCGGAGATGAAGCGCACACGAAGCGCTACTGCCCGCAGCGTAACACAGACTACCACGGCCCGCTAAAGAGAAGCGAGACGGGCAAGGCGCCAGGGGGAGCCCCCCTTCAGTGATACCCCAAGAATATATCTGAGATGCACTCGGCCCAGAACCGCCCCAAACCGGCAGAAGTCTGGGGAAGTAAAAACACAACTGGGACGGCGGGTAACCGTTCTTCCTCAAAAAAACAAACCAAACCAAACCCCAGTTGTTTTAAATGTCGGTTTGTTGTTTGTTTTCGCTGCACTTTGCTGCCGTGCTGTCTGCGTTTACAAGCTGTACTTTGTTTTGTGCTATAAATAAATATTCGGCATGTTAATGTATTACGAGTCTAACACACAGTATATGCGTGTCTATATGTATATATGTAAATGTTTTGGATTGCATGTAGAGTTCTTCAGTATATATGTAAAGGTTTTGGATTGCATGTAGAGTTCTTCAGTATAGATGTATATATGTAAAGGTTTTGAATTGCATGTAGAGTTCTTCAGTATATATGTAAAGGTTTTGAATTGCATGTAGAGTTCTTCAGTATATATGTAAAGGTTTTGAATTGCATGTAGAGTTCTTCAGTATAGATGTAAAGGTTTTGGATTGCATGTAGAGTTCTTCAGTATAGATGTAAAGGTTTTGTATTGCATGTAGAGTTCTTCAGTATAGATGTAAAGGTTTTGGATTGCATGTAGAGTTCTTCAGTATATATGTAAATGTTTTGAATTGCATGTAGAGTTCTTCAGTATATATGTAAATGTTTTGAATTGCATGTAGAGTTCTTCAGTATATATGTACATGTTTTGAATTGCATGTAGAGTTCTTCAGTATATATGTAAAGGTTTTGTATTGCATGTAGAGTTCTTCAGTATAGATGTAAAGGTTTTGGATTGCATGTAGAGTTCTTCAGTATAGATGTATATATGTAAAGGTTTTGGATTGCATGTAGAGTTCTTCAGTATAGATGTAAAGGTTTTGGATTGCATGTAGAGTTCTTCAGTATAGATGTATATATGTAAAGGTTTTGAATTGCATGTAGAGTTCTTCAGTATATATGTAAAGGTTTTGTATTGCATGTAGAGTTCTTCAGTATATATGTAAAGGTTTTGTATTGCATGTAGAGTTCTTCAGTATATATGTAAAGGTTTTGTATTGCATGTAGAGTTCTTCAGTATAGATGTAAATGTGTTGAATTGCATGTAGAGTTCTTCAGTATATATGTAAAGGTTTTGGATTGCATGTAGAGTTCTTCAGTATATATGTATATATGTAAAGGTTTTGGAATGCATGTAGAGTTCTTCAGTATAGATGTAAAGGTTTTGGATTGCATGTAGAGTTCTTCAGTATAGATGTATATATGTAAAGGTTTTGGATTGCATGTAGAGTTCTTCAGTATATATGTAAATGTGTTGAATTGCATGTAGAGTTCTTCAGTATATATGTAAAGGTTTTGAATTGCATGTAGAGTTCTTCAGTATATATGTAAATGTGTTGAATTGCATGTAGAGTTCTTCAGTATAGATGTAAAGGTTTTGAATTGCATGTAGAGTTCTTCAGTATAGATGTATATATGTAAAGGTTTTGTATTGCATGTAGAGTTCTTCAGTATATATGTAAAGGTTTTGGATTGCATGTAGAGTTCTTCAGTATATATGTATATATGTAAAGGTTTTGGATTGCATGTAGAGTTCTTCAGTATATATGTATATATGTAAAGGTTTTGGATTGCATGTAGAGTTCTTCAGTATATATGTATATATGTAAAGGTTTTGGATTGCATGTAGAGTTCTTCAGTATATATGTAAAGGTTTTGGATTGCATGTAGAGTTCTTCAGTATATATGTATATATGTAAAGGTTTTGAATTGCATGTAGAGTTCTTCAGTATATATGTAAAGGTTTTGGATTGCATGTAGAGTTCTTCAGTATATATGTAAAGGTTTTGGATTGCATGTAGAGTTCTTCAGTATATATGTAAAGGTTTTGGATTGCATGTAGAGTTCTTCAGTATAGATGTATATATGTAAAGGTTTTGGATTGCATGTAGAGTTCTTCAGTATATATGTATATATGTAAAGGTTTTGGATTGCATGTAGAGTTCTTCAGTATATATGTATATATGTAAAGGTTTTGAATTGCATGTAGAGTTCTTCAGTATATATGTAAATGTGTTGAATTGCATGTAGAGTTCTTCAGTGTATATATGTAAAGATTTTGTATTGCATGTAGAGTTCTTCAGTATATATGTAAATGTGTTGAATTGCATGTAGAGTTCTTCAGTATATATGTAAAGGTTTTGGATTGCATGTAGAGTTCTTCAGTATATATGTATATATGTAAAGGTTTTGGATTGCATGTAGAGTTCTTCAGTATATATGTATATATGTAAAGGTTTTGGATTGCATGTAGAGTTCTTCAGTATATATGTATATATGTAAAGGTTTTGAATTGCATGTAGAGTTCTTCAGTATATATGTAAAGGTTTTGGATTGCATGTAGAGTTCTTCAGTATATATGTATATATGTAAAGGTTTTGGATTGCATGTAGAGTTCTTCAGTATATATGTATATATGTAAAGGTTTTGGATTGCATGTAGAGTTCTTCAGTATAGATGTAAAGGTTTTGTATTGCATGTAGAGTTCTTCAGTATATATGTAAAGGTTTTGGATTGCATGTAGAGTTCTTCAGTATATATGTAAATGTGTTGAATTGCATGTAGAGTTCTTCAGTATATATGTAAAGGTTTTGGATTGCATGTAGAGTTCTTCAGTATATATGTATATATGTAAAGGTTTTGAATTGCATGTAGAGTTCTTCAGTATATATGTAAAGGTTTTGGATTGCATGTAGAGTTCTTCAGTATATATGTAAATGTTTTGAATTGCATGTAGAGTTCTTCAGTATATATGTAAAGGTTTTGAATTGCATGTAGAGTTCTTCAGTATATATGTATATATGTAAAGGTTTTGGATTGCATGTAGAGTTCTTCAGTATATATGTAAAGGTTTTGTATTGGATAGTTCTTCACCTCACTGCTCCTCGATTGCATTGTTCCAAGGAGTTTACACCCAATATAAACAATCTACATTTATTCTTCGTTGTGTCTCTATTCTTTGGTTTTTTGTGTCGCTGCACATTATTATTAACTTCAATTTCAAACATTTCTGTACTTTTACAAGAAACACGCAAAACTCTTGCATTACCATTAACTCACTGTGCTTCATGCAGTCGAATGAAACCCGCTGAATAATGTGACCTTAACATATTGAATAAAACACCGCTTTGTAGTTTTCCAGATACTAAACAAAAAAAACTGACAAATTAAAAAATGGGACATTTCAAAATCTAACATGAAATACTACTGTACTGCTATTGTGGCTTCCGGTAGACTTTTGCAGTATCATTTTGCAGCTTCTTTTGATTACACAATGTTAAATAAAATATCTACATTGTGTTCAGATAGGTTTTCTTTTTTTTTATATGTCAATCCTAAAATTGTTTTTTGGTGCAAAACATTTGACCTGAGCTGCAGATTTCACTTTGGCTTCAGAACTAGAAACAAACAGCAATTACAAAAAGAAAGCCTTTGATAAAAAAAAATAAAGAGCTCTCTCCTGCAGGGGGCGATAGGCGAATGCAGTCCCTAAAGAGCCGTTTTTCTGAGCTGGAGCTCTGCTTATTATACTCAGTATATATGCCGTGGCTCCTGCCCCTGTCCCCTCACCCTATCCTGGCTAGTCGCAGCCCGTGCTCGGGTGATGTCACTCCAGTCGTCAGTCACTTTAAGGTTCGCTTCCTGTGGAGTGTTTTTAACACGTGCTTCGGATCTGTTTTCTGTGACGCAGATCAGTTTGCAGACGTCAGGTTTGAGGAGTTTTGCTGGTGATGGGATCTTCACGGTGAACTACATGTTACACGGCAACTGAAATCCGTGAAAAAAATAAATAATACAAAACAGCCGTAGTCACACGCGACATCTTCAAGCTGTGATCTAGGTCAGGATAAAAACTAGAAAACAGCTTTTTAAAAAGAATTCCAATACAAACCTTCCACACCAATGAGAACAGAGAGTAACTTCAGTATGAGAGAACAAACTTTACTCAACTTGTAAAAAAAAAAAAAAAAAAACATTTGGTAAGCCGCGTCAAAACAATCAATTAAATAAATAATAAATAAAAAAAACATTTATAAAAGACAACCAAATACTCAGTATTTTCTAAAACCGTTTAGACTTTAAGAACGTAAAAAAAATAACCCAACAAAAACACACACACAGAAGCACCTGACCACTGCAGCTCAGTGGCTGCTGAATATTTTTGCGTCGTGTGTCTGCGGGTGCCTCTTGTGCAGGGCGGCTTCTGGCTTTCCTTCCACCCCGAGCTCTCAATTACTTAATTGCTCTAAATTATTTGACAAATTGGACACATTAAACAATTCTCTCTCCCCGGCCTCACAATGTTTCACAGCTCCTGCACACTTTGAATCAAGGGCATTTTTTTTTTTAAACTGTCAATTTAAAAGACCTTGAAAAAATTCTTATTAAAAAGGAGTCATGTAGCAGACGCTTTTGTCCAAAGCGACTTACAGAGACCAGGGGGTGAGCGATGCATCACAACTGCTGCTGCTCCAGAGTCACTCACAAGGATGTCCGATTGAACAAATAAGTTAGAAGAATGAAGTGAAACTCAAGTTGCAATGAAAACCTGGAGGACTGGAGTTTGCCGGCCCAGCTCTGGCGGTGTGTCTCCCAATGGGGTTACAGGTCCTTGGGGTTGACGGTGTGTCTCCAGCGGGGTTACAGGTCCTTGGGTTGGGCGGTGTGTCTCCAGCGGGGTTACAGGTCCTTGGGGTTGGCGGTGCGTCTCCAGTGGGGTTACAGGTCCTTGGGGTTGGTGGTGCGTCTCCCAGCGGGGTTACAGGTCCTTGGGGTTGGCGGTGTGTCTCCAGCGGGGTTACAGGTCCTTGGGGTTGGCGGTGTGTCTCCAGCGGGGTTACAGGTCCTTGGGGTTGGCGGTGTAGCGAGCAGCTCCCCTCCAGCCCAGCCTGGCCCTGCGGGGGTTCCTTCCAGACTGCAGCTCCCGGTGAGTCAGCATGATGAGCCGGCTGAAACAGGGCCCGCACACGATGTCAGAAACGGGAGGAGAGGAGAGACACAGAGACACAGAGCAGGCAGTGCGGCTTCACAGTGCAGCTAGATGACAAGCAGAGCAAAAAGCACAGCATTACGCAGACAGGGAGAGAGAGAACGGGGAAGGGATGCGTAACCAGGCACATGTGCAAACTGCAGATACAGAGAGACAACAGATTGTCAGGAAGATATTTGTAACGACAGACAGAGGCAGACACACAGTCCAGAGCGAGTGAAAGGAGCGAGCGGTGAAGCGGTCTGGTGTCTCGGGTGAGTTCACTTACTTGATCTGCGAGAGCTCCTCTATGAGTCCGCACACCAGCTCGCTGGCGTCCTCGTAGTCCTGCAGAGACCGGGACCGGGGCTCCGGCATCGCCTCCCTGAAGACAAGAACACAGAGCAGCAGTGAAACAGCCAGCCAGCCACTGCAGCTGTAAAGCCAGCCAGGCACTAGAGCTGTAACGTCTCCACTGGAGTAGTACACCTAGCAGCACAGAGACATTTTTGGATTGAAACATCATTTAAAAAAACAAATAAATCAATAAATAAATAAAAAAAATAAATACACTATTTGAACATCATTTTGATCTGTTATTTAACATCATGTAATCAATGAAACAACAAAACAGTATCCTGAAAATAAAGTCGACCTGAAGCCATAATATCAGCACAGCAGCATTTCATGTTAGATTTCCAAACGTCACATTTGTCGTCAGTTTTTCGTTAAGTACATGGGAAAACTACAAAGCGGTGGTGTGTAACTCAATATGTGAACGTAACGTTATTCAGCAGGTTTCATCCGACTTCACGCAGCAAAATGAGTTCGTTCTATAGGGGGACCACAGCTGTATAGAGGCACCGGGGGCGATCCCCCAGCCTCTGCTGAATGCTTCATTGTAAAACCTTCAGCAGCCTTCTGTTCAAAAAGACGACTTCTAATCTAAACGCTTTCTCACTGGATTTGAGTTTTTCTTTCAGCGTTTCAATGCTAAAGCGCTTCGTAGTGGTTGCTAGTCATGGGGTGAACGCCAGAGAATTACCTTCTGAACAAAAGGACACAAACACTCCATTCAAACACACTAATGGAGAACAGATGTTTGAAAACGTCCCCCCTCCCTCCCTCTCCGCCTACCCCAGTGTGATCTCGTGGAGCTGCGAGTCCGAGATGGAGCCGATGGAGAGAGGCAGCTCCAGGGCAGAACCACCGGACTCTGTCCCAAGGACAGGGAGCGGAGCCGGGAGAGAGCAGGAGTCAGTGAAGCGCTGCAACACACAGAGGAGATTCTTACAGAGAGATAGAGGTTGCCTGGAAACCATGGCAAACTCAGTGCTATATAATCCTGAGGGGGGGAGACTGACTGACTGCTAAAACTTCAGGAGAAACTTTAATAAGGGACCATGTTAATATGACTCTGACTGACTGATCCGCTGCCCACAGTAAACGCCGGTCACTCACCTGCGTGGAGCAGCTGTGCAGAAACTCAGAGTCCCACTCGCTGTGATCCTCGCAGCTCTGTGTGGCCCCCGTGTCCTCTCTCTCAGACTCGGGGCTCCCCCGGGCAGCAGCTGGGGTACAGGGGTGGGGTCCCCCCTCCTCTCGATCCTGGGCGGCCGAGGCAGGGTCTGTCTGTCCGTCTGCCCCAGCTGCTCCCTGGAGACTTCCCTCCGCCTCGGTGTGAGTCAGATCAGGGCAGGCTGTCTCAGCGCACACTAGCGCGGTCCTCACCTCCCTCTTCCCAGCAGCAGCAGCAGCAGCACTGGTGGCAGGCTTGCACCGCCTTGACCGCGCCGCCCCCTTAGCCTTGCGCTGCCCGGCCCCCGCATCGCTCGAGTCTTCCATCTCCAGCACGGCAAAGCGGGATTCCCAGTCCCTCTCCGCCAGCACGCACGGGTTCACGTACACGGCTGCTGGTTTGGATTCTGCTGCTGCTGCTGCACTGGATGATGACGTTGATAGTTTGTTGTTCTCTGAAAGCTTTATTTGTCCCCAGTCGCTTCCCTCTCCCTCTCCGAAGCTCTGCGATGCTTTTAACTCTTCCGTCTCGGTTCTGCTCTGTGAATGGCTTTGCTGGGTTTTTCTCATGAAATCCTTCTCGTTCATTTCAGGGCCCGCCTCCTCACTGCCTGGGATTTGCCTGCCTGCTGCCGATTCCGCGTCCTCATTCCTGAGTCGGATCCGGGATCGCTCCGCGCAGCTCCGAGGGGACCAGGAGGCGGCAGAGGCATGAGGCAGCTGTGTTGTTCCAGATCCCGGATTCGGGAAAACTTGCGAGCCCTTCTCCATCGCGACTCCTCGCCCCTGCCTGGGGATCACCCCTTTGCAGAGCCTCGTAGATTCTTCTCTCTCAGGAACGGAGGCTGCTGCTGCTGGCAGGGCAGGAGGCTCTCCGGGGGTTCCGCAGTGGGAATGTGGGGGTGCAGGCTGAGCCCCAGCTTCGTTGCAAGGCTCCGCCACCCCCTTTCCCTGCAGATCGGCCGATGTTTCAGCTTGTGTCTCGGGGTAAGTCTCAATGTGTTTCGGCTTGGCTGACTCAGACTGCGTCCCCCCCTCTGTAAACACAGCCTCCACGCTCCCTAATAAACAGGCTAGCTCTCCCTGTGGACTACCAGCAACACCACCGCCCTGCGTTTCTGTACCCTCCAACCCCAGAGAGACTTTTAATCCAGGGGTCCCGCACCCCTCGGAATGGGGTAGGTGCTCCTGCACCCCCTCTCCTGCCCCCCCTTGCTCCGTTACAGTGGCCTGCTGCCTCTCTGGATCTGCCTCCTGTCTCTGCTCTCCCGAAGTGCTGGCTTTGTGGTTCGGCCCGTGCACTCCCCCGTGACTGTGGAGGGTGGCGTCTCCCTGCCCCGGCCCTTCCCCTACACCCCTGTGCTGGTCCGAAGTGGTATCCTCCGGCGCGCTGGGCTGGGCGACATCATCACCATCATCCTCATCATCATCGCAGGATAAGCCCGCAGTGGAGGAGCGGCCCGGGAGGATATTCTGAAAACGCAAGCACAGCAGACAGCAGTTCACTAAAACAAGGAAAGCAACTTCAAAATACATTACTTAAAATAGTTAAAATAGTTTGAACTGACCCCCCTCCTGCCCGCCACCTTCTTACCCTTCATATGGCGTCTGCAGTATAGAAAACTAATGCAATTACTGAAATACTGTTTTTGTTACTGGGATCCTTATGGGCCGATAGTGTCGATCTGTAATTATTAATTATTAATTTAGCAGACGCTTTTATCCAAAGTGACTTAGAGACTAGGGGGTGAGCTATACTTCATCAACAACTGCTGCTGCTGCTGCAGAGTCACTTCCAATAGAACCTTGTTTGTTTCACGTCTCATCTGAAGGATGTCTGTCTGTCTGTCACTCTACATGGTGAGCACGATCACTGCTCCTGATTTCACACCGGTCTCCACCCATCTTGTATCACACGCTCCTGAGCCTCCTTTCAGGTTGCTTTGGGCTGTAACCCCGATACAAACCCTCAGTTTAACACCAATGCAATTAGGAGGGATATGTCCTCGTTTGGTTAAGGTGTGTTTTTTTCTTTTTAATATATAAACGTTTTACCTGAGCCCAGGTGCTGCTTTTCAGTTCTAGTTGCCCTGCCTAAGACACGCTGTTATTACAGAGTCCAGCCACACGAGTCTTTATAGAAGCGGGAGCCTCGGACACGCTGTTATTACAGAGTCCAGCCGCGCGAGTCTCTACAGAAGCGGGAGCCTCGGATACGCTGTTATTACAGAGTCCAGCCACACGAGTCTCTATAGAAGCGGGAGCCTCGGACACGCTGTTATTACAGAGTCCAGCCACACGAGTCTCTATAGAAGCGGGAGCCTCGGACACGCTGTTATTACAGAGTCCAGTCGCACGAGTCTCTATAGAAGCGGGAGCCTCGGACACGCTGTTATTACAGAGTCCAGCCACACGAGTCTTTATAGAAGCGGGAGCCTCGGACACGCTGTTATTACAGAGTCCAGCCACACGAGTCTTTATAGAAGCGGGAGCCTCGGACACGCTGTTATTACAGAGTCCAGCCGCACGAGTCTTTATAGAAGCGGGAGCCTCGGACACGCTGTTATTACAGAGTCCAGCCACACGAGTCTTTATAGAAGCGGGAGCCTCGGACACGCTGTTATTACAGAGTCCAGCCGCGTGAGTCTCTACAGAAGCGGGAGCCTCGGACACGCTGTTATTGCAGAGTCCAGCCGTGCGAGTCTCTACAGAAGCGGGAGCCTCGGACACGCTGTTATTACAGAGTCCAGACGCACGAGTCTTTATAGAAGCGGGAGCCTCGGACACGCTGTTATTACAGAGTCCAGACGCACGAGTCTTTATAGAAGCGGGAGCCTCGGACACGCTGTTATTACAGAGTCCAGCCACACGAGTCTTTACAGAAGCGGGAGCCTCGGACACGCTGTTATTACAGAGTCCAGCCGCGCGAGTCTCTACAGAAGCGGGAGCCTCAGACACGCTGTTATTACAGAGTCCAGCCGCGCGAGTCTCTACAGAAGCGGGAGCCTCGGACACGCTGTTATTACAGAGTCCAGCTGCGCGAGTCTTTACAGAAGCGGGAGCCTCGGACACACTTATTATAAAAAGTGTTCACGTATTTGATACAGATGTAAGAGTGATTTTTTTTATATATGTATTGTAAGACAGCAGGGAGGGTGTTAAAATCCTCCCTGTGTAGGATATGTGCGCAGGCACCTTGTTTGTTAGTTTGCTCTATTGTTTGATTGTTTTGCTTTGTCGTTACTTTGATTTGTTAATTGTTTTATTATTGATTATCCCCTGCACCTGGTGCTTATTATTAAATTAGAGCCAGGTGCAGGGTATAAAAGAGAGGCTGTCAGTTTGCTCGGGGCTGCTGAGGAGAAGGAGGCAGAAAGGGGT
>NC_081230.1:2256740-2286740 GCF_902713425.1 Acipenser ruthenus
AAAAATAAAGTTTTAATAAACAAAAATACAAAATAAACCAGCACAAGGGCCAAACAAAAAGGTTTCAAACACAAAATACAAACAAAACAAAAACTTACAAAATAAAGTTTCCAGGCTGGGTGTTGCCTTCACTGGAACAGAAAACACAGCACAAACAAAACACTCCTTCTCCTTCCAGAACTCTCTCTACAACTCTCCCCTAGCCAGGGCCTATCCCCTGGCTTTTATCCCCTGTGGCTGGAGCCCAATTAATCAATAATTGCTAATTAGTCAATTAGGGCTCCAGCCACATTCTCACATGTTTTTCTGGCAGGGAGGAATTTTAACCCCCTCCCTGCCAGTCCCAACCATGATCATGAAGACGGGGCAGTCCCCCGTCACATATCCCCCCCCTGTGCCAAGCACAACATGGCCTAAATGGCCACCTCCCCCCTCAGTCTCAGTCCCGGAAGAGGGGGAAGCACAGTGTCCATGGGGGTGGCCATGGTGGGACGTCCGGCACCACCCAATTCTTCGTGGCCGGCAGCTCCCTCTTCTTCTCTTGCCACGAAAGTGCCGCTGGGGGAGCTGGTCTCCTGACCTCCCTCCCCCTCTTCATGGCCGGCAACTCCCCTCCGTGGGGCTCCGGCCACAGTGTAGCGACCCCAGGCGAAGCAGGATCCCCGAAGACCCCAAGCGATGGCAGCAGCAGCGGACCCTCGGGAGGCGACGGCAGCAGCAGCGGACCCTCGGGAGGCGACGGCAGCAGCAGCAGCGGACCCTCGGGAGGCGACGGCAGCAGCAGCAGCGGACCCTCGGGAGGCGACGGCAGCAGCAGCAGCGGACCCTCGGGAGGCGACGGCAGCAGCAGCAGCGGACCCTCGGGAGGCGACGGCAGCAGCAGCAGCGGACCCTCGGGAGGCGACGGCAGCAGCAGCAGCGGACCCTCGGGAGGCGACGGCAGCAGCAGCGGACCCTCGGGAGGCAACGGCAGCAGCAGCAGCGGACCCTCGGGAGGCGACGGCAGCAGCAGCAGCAGCGGACCCTCGGGAGGCGACGGCAGCAGCAGCAGCGGACCCTCGGGAGGCGACGGCAGCAGCAGCGGACCCTCGGGAGGCGGAGACGGGAACGGCGGCCCGGCTCCCTCTGGTGGCGGAGGCGGGAACGGCGGCCCGGCTCCCTCTGCTGGCGGAGGCGGGAACGGCGGCCCGGCTCCCTCTGCTGGCGGAGGCGGGAAGGGCGGCCCGGCTCCCTCTGCTGGCGGAGGCGGGAACGGCAACTCATCTCCCTCTGCTGGCGGAGGCGGGAACAATGGCTCGTCTCCCTCTGCTGGCGGAGGCGGGAACGGCGGCTCGTCTCCCTCTGCTTGCGGAGGCGGGAACGGCGGCTCGTCTCCCTCTGCTGGCGGAGGTGGGAACGGCGGCCCCTCTCCCTCTGCTGGCGGAGGCGGGAACAACAGCTCGTCTCCCTCTGCTGGCGGAGGCGGGAACAGCAACTCGTCTCCCTCTGCTGGCGGAGGCGGGAACAGCAACTCGTCTCCCTCTGCTGGCAGAGGCGGGAACAGCAGCTCGTCTCCCTCTGCTGGCAGAGGCGGGAACAGCAGCTCGTCTCCCTCTGCTGGCGGAGGCGGGAACGGCAGCTCGTCTCCCTCTGCTGGCGGAGGCGGGAACGGCAGCTCGTCTCCCTCTGCTGGCGGAGGCGGGAACGGCAACTCGTCTCCCTCTGCTGGCGGAGGCGGGAACGGCAACTCGTCTCCCTCTGCTGGCGGAGGCGGAAACAGCAACTCGTCTCCCTCTGCTGGCGGAGGCGGAAACAGCAGCTCATCTCCCTCTGCTGGCGGAGGCGGGAACAGCAGCTCGTCCCCTTCTGGCTCTCGGGACGGCAGCTCGTCCCCTTCTGGCTCTCGGGACGGCAGCTCCTCCCCTTCTGGCTCTCGGGACAGCGGCTCCTCCCCTTCTGGCTCTCGGGACAGCGGCTCACCCCTCTCTGACTCTCGGGACGGCGGCTCCTCCCCTTCTGGCTCTCGGGACGGCAGCTCCTCCCCTTCTGGCTCTCGGGACGGCAGCTCCTCCCCTTCTGGCTCTCGGGACGGCAGCTCCTCCCCTTCTGGCTCTCGGGACGGCGGCAGCAGGGGAACCAGCAGGCATGCTCCTTCTGCTGGTGACGGTGATGGAGGCAAAACCAGCAGGAACTCTCCCTCTGCTGGTGGACACCTGGACCGTGGACGTTGGGCCTTCCCCCTCTTGGGCTCTGGACGCACCGACTTCCCCCTCTTGGGCTCTGGACGCACCGACTCCCCCCTCTTGGGCTCTGGACGCACCGACTCCCCCCTCTTGGGCTCTGGACGCACCGACTCCCCCCTCTTGGGCGCAGGACGTTCGGGCTCCTCCCACTCAGGCGCAGGACGTTCGGGCTCCTCCCACTCAGGCGCAGGACGTTCGGGCTCCTCCCACTCCAGGTCTGTGTCCGGTAACACCTCCGGGCAGTGGTGCTCCTCATGCCCATACTGCATGCACTGGGTGCACCACTCCTCTTCCTCCCATGTCTTCCTTCCTCTCTGCCTCCTTCTTCTCCCCTCTGTTTGTGTGGGGCAGATGGCCACTGTGTGCCCATATGCCCCACAGCCAGTGCACAACTCTGCCGCGAGACTTTTTAAAAACAACTCCCCGTCGTCATCTGCCTCCTCCTGGGCCAGGGCGTAGGGGCGTCCTGCCCAGTTGTGGCCATAGACTTCACCGCGCCCACACCAGTCCGCTGGTAGCACTTCTGGGCAGGATCTCCATCGATGGTCCAGCATCTCGCACCATGAGCACCAGGGGAAAAGACTGGCTGGGTCCTCCAGCTGGGGTGGCTGTTGTTGCAGCAGCCTACATTTCTTCGGCTGCTGCATCTCCTGCCTTTGCCGCTGTCTGCTCTTCCTCCCCATTTAAATCAAGTTTCCAAAAAAAAAACTCCCAAAAAAGAAAGAGAAAAAAAAAATTACTGCTCTGAGCCTCCAGGTGGCGCTATCCCACTTCTGAGCACCAACTGTGACAGGATTGACCGAGGTTTGAGACTCAGAGACAGTTTTAAAGTTCAAAAATAAAGTTTTAATAAACAAAAATACAAAATAAACCGGCACAAGGGCCAAACAAAAAGGTTTCAAACACAAAATACAAACAAAACAAAAACTTACAAAATAAAGTTTCCAGGCTGGGCGTTGCCTTCACTGGAACAGAAAACACAGCACAAACAAAACACTCCTTCTCCTTCCAGAACTCTCTCTACAACTCTCCCCTAGCCAGGGCCTCTCCCCTGGCTTTTATCCCCTGTGGCTGGAGCCCAATTAATCAATAATTGCTAATTAGTCAATTAGGGCTCCAGCCACATTCTCACATGTTTTTCTGGCAGGGAGGAATTTTAACCCCCTCCCTGCCAGTCCCAACCATGATCATAAAGACGGGGCAGTCCCCCGTCACAGGGCGTTTAGTTTTTTTCAGTATAATCCCAACCCTATCCACTCGTATGATTCGTCATCTGAGCTATTTTCTTCATTTCCTCATCACTACTATCTGGAGGGATGCAGCTAGTTTGGTGCTTTCTTCCATAAAACAATGAGGGTGTAATGCCTGCCATCGTCTTTGCTACCCATTAGCTACCTACAAGGAGGAGATTCTTACACATTTAGAATGTATATCGTCAGCCTTACAAGACGTATGCATACATTGTATGTTTAGAAATACATCTGTATATTTACGCATGTAGTAGTTAAGAAAATATAATATATTTAATCAATAGCTTACGCATACAAATATTATTTAAAAAATAAGCAACGCTGTAGCAATAGTACTTTTTAAACTTACCATTCAGGTTTCCATGTGCTTCAGCTCACAACAGGAAGTCAAACTGTTTAGTTGTTTAAAGTGCTTCTGGAAGTTCACAGCGCCATCTGCTGGTGTGGAGTTTAAACTTTCACATGTTTTTGACAACACCCATTGTTCTTTGATGACTGACTTACGATTAAGCTTTAAAAGCAATGGTTTTGAATGTGTATGTTTAAACATACACTAATATATATATATATATATATATATATATATATATATATATATATATATATATATAATGATACACCGAAAACAACAGTCTCTGGATTCGTCATTCTCATTGCTCAGTTCAGTTATTTGAGATGAATTCTGAGATTTCCAAATAAATGAACATTGCATGTGACAACATGTCTCACGGCTCGGGTTCTGCAGTGGAAAAACACCCGAGCCAGGCTGAGCCGAGTCGAGCCGAGCGCGGCACCAGCTCGGCTTGGCTCTGATGTGCCAGTGGAAAAGGGGTAAAACGCTTAGAGGGAGCGCTGGTCAGAAGCTCTTTTGTACAAGAGTAGAGTGTGAAAGGACAAAGAAAATGAGGCAGCACTTTGCCATCATGTATGCACGCTCCCCCAATCGTTTCTTTTTAACTTGGCGCATTTGTTATCACATATCTGGCTGGTCTATTTATGTTTTTGTAAATATTACTTTGTTTAAGGGAAAAAAAAACAAAAAAAACACACACACACCCCACTAAATTCTTTCCCAGCGTATTGTAACTGATTATGCCATTGGGAGAGTAAACCCCAAATAATATAAAAAATTATTTCCATTACACGAGAGTAGATGTTAAAACTTCATGCTGATTTGAACTCGGCTCTCGCCAAGATAAGCACCAACTAAGACGTAGCTTTACAGTAAACTAATGTGATCCATATGTGTCTCCATCCATTTACGTTTCCTTCCATATGATGATGTAGATATCCTTCTGTCTGGTGTTAATGGCTGAAGTGTAATGCTGGCTCCAGGGATGAGCTTATTTTGCCTCCCTGGCGCATCAGCACACACAACGGCTGCGATGCTGGCTCCGGGGATCAACCACAGTGCGACCTACCCAGCGCATCAGCATGAGAACCGTCTGGATTGAGCTAAGTAGGGTACATCTCTGGGGTTTTCAAGTGGGCACCTTCCATCCTCAGTGTTTCGTCGACTAGCCCACAACACCTCAAGAGGGCTCGATGGTGATTCTGGCGTCCCAGCATCACCCCCCTCCGTCCCCCACTCAACTCAGCCCAGCTTACTTACCTGTACATCAGCGTTTCTTTCTTTCTATTGTGCTTGAGATCCCCAGCCAAAATCTTTCCGTCTCAACCACAGCCAGTTGCTGCTCCTATCTGCTGCTTCAGATAAGTTCTTCACTGTGCGACGCAACTCTTGGCCACTGAATCCGACGTCTCTGAGAAACCGGGTTGTAGAGTGTGCCACAAATCCTCGACAACCCACTTCCACTGGGTAAACCCGAACTCTCCATCCTCGCTGTTCCGCTTCAGTGGCTAGTTGAGCATACCGCAGTTTCTTCCTCTCATACGCCTCATCTACAGCATCCTCCCATGGCACTGTTAACTCTACCAGGTGAACAAGGCATGCTGATCCAGACCACAAGACAATATCTGGTCGAAGGTTAGTGGTGGCAATCTCAGGTTGAAAAATAAGCCGTTGACCAACATCTGCCAGCATTTTCCAGTCTCTAGCAGCTTCCAGTTGTCCTGGGCGAGGATTGGTTTTAACACCTTTTCTTGGTGGTTGCTCTCCTGGGCGGAGGAATGTTGTCTTTTGTGTGTAATGTTTTGATGGAACAGGTGACAACTTATTGGTCATGTTACGCTTGTCTTCCAATGCTAAGGCCAAACATCGCAGCACCTGGTCATGGCGCCAAGTAAACCATCCTTGGCTAAGAGCCACCTTACATCCTGTCAAAATGTGCCTTAATGTTGCAGGTGATGAACACAAAGGACATAAGGGATCCTCTCCTACCCAGAGGTTTAGGTTCTGTGGTGATGGGAGAACATCATATGTTGACCTGATGAGGAAACTGATCCTGCTCTGTTCCATTGACCATAGGTCTTGCCAGCCAATCTTGCGTTGTTCCACACTCTCCCATCTCATCCATTCTCCCTGCTTGGCCTGGGAAATGGCCTTTATACACCTCATCCTCTCCTCCTGCTTTTGCACCTCGTTGACTACCAGCTTCCTCCTTTGAGCTGGGGCTGCCTTGTGCCATGTAGGAGGAGCTGAACTGAAACCAAGACCCCCTCTTCCATGCTGAACTTACTACAGTACTGTGCAAAAGTTTTAGGCAGGTGTGAAAAAATGCTGTAAAGTAAGAATGCTTTCAAAAATAGACATGTTAATAGTTTATATTTATCAATTAACAAAATGCAAAGTGAGTGAACAGAAGAAAAATCTACATCAAATCAATATTTGGTGTGACCACCCTTTGCCTTCAAAACAGCATCAATTCTTCTAGGTACACTTGCACACAGTTTTTGAAGGAACTCGGCAGGTAGGTTGGCCCAAACATCTTGGAAAACTAACCACAATTCTTCTGTGGATTTAGACAGCCTCAGTTGCTTCTCTCTCTTCATGTAATCCCAGACAGACTCGATGATGTTGAGATCAGGGCTCTGTGGGGGCCATCCCATCACTTCCAGGACTCCTTGTTCTTCTTTACGCTGAAGATAGTTCTTAATGAATTTCGCTGTATGTTTGGGGTCGTTGTCATGCTGCAGAATAAATTTGGGGCCAATCAGATGCCTCCCTGATGGTATTGCATGATGGATAAGTATCTGCCTGTACTTCTCAGCATTGAGGAGACCATTAATTCTGACCAAATCCCCAACTCCATTTGCAGAAATGCAGCCCCAAACTTGCAAGGAACCTCCACCATGCTTCACTGTTGCCATGCAGACACTCATTCGTGTACCGCTCTCCAGCCCTTCGGCGAACAAACTGCCTTCTGCTACAGCCAAATATTTCAAATTTTGACTCATCAGTCCAGAGCACCTGCTGCCATTTTTCTGCACCCCAGTTCCTGTGTTTTCGTGCATAGTTGAGTCGCTTGGCCTTGTTTCCACGTCGGAGGTATGGCTTTTTGGCCGCAAGTCTTCCATGAAGGCCAATTCTGACCAGACTTCTCCGGACAGTAGATGGGTGTACCAGGGTCCCACTGTTTTCTGCCAATTCTGAGCTGATGGCACTGCTGGACATCTTCCGATTGCGAAGGGAAGTAAGCATGATGTGTCTTTCATCTGCTGCAGTAAGTTTCCTTGGCCGACCACTGCGTCTACGGTCCTCAACGTTGCCCGTTTCTTTGTGCTTCTTCAAAAGAGCTTGGACAGCACATCTGGAAACCCCTGTCTGCCTTGAAATTTCTGCCTGGGAGAGACCTTGCTGATGCAGTATAAATACCTTGTGTCTTGTTGCTGTGCTCAGTCTTGCCATGGTTTATGACTTTTGACAGTAAACTGTCTTCAGCAACCTCACCTTGTTAGCTGAGTTTGGCTGTTCCTCACCCAGTTTTATTCCTCCTACACTGCTGTTTCTGTTTCAGTTAATGATTGTGTTTCAACCTACATATTGAATTGATGATCATTAGCACCTGTTTGGTATAATTGTTTAATCATACACCTGACTATATGCCTACAAAATCCCTGACTTTGTGCAAGTGTACCTAGAAGAATTTATGCTGTTTTGAAGGCAAAGGGTGGTCACACCAAATATGGATTTGATTTAGATTTTTCTTCTGTTCACTCACTTTGCATTTAGTTAATTGATAAATATAATCTATTAACATGTCTATTTTTGAAAGCATTCTTACTTTACAGCATTTTTTCACACCTGCCTAAAACTTTTGCACAGTACTGTAGATCTATCAAAAGAAGAACATTTGTGCACTGCAATGCTTAACCTTAGAGGTACCGACTGTATAAGGCAATTGTATATTAAAGCAAAAGAACGGTCTGTTTGGTCCAAAAGACCAGTCGGTCGCACACTCGAAAACAGGACAAGATTTAATTTTTTTTTTTTTAGAAAAACAAAATGTTCATTTTATTAATTAAAAAACACTTTTAAAAAAGCAAGCAAACACACGACAATGTGGAATTACACGTTGAAACGTCTTCACATTGTGTGTAGTTCCACATTCTCTTGTGTGTTTGCTCGTTTAAAAAAAAATATATATATATATATATATATATATATATATATATTGTAATAAATAGGTTTTATAGGTTTTATAATCACTAATGTTATGAATATAGAACAGTGGGGGTGTCTTATATTGTAACATAGAGAATTATAATATTTAGTTGATATGGGTTTTAACCTGAAATAGATGCAACTGTTATAAAATTCTGGTTTGTTGTAATGGCAATGGAGTGACCACTTTTGATGGGTGGCGCTGTTTCAAATAGAGCTATGGGAAATGATAGACCTATCTAGGAGAAGAAAGAGAACTCTGTGATTGACCTGTGACCCGGATCTGAAAGGTGGCCATCTTTAAGAGGGGCAAGGGGAGTTTGCACAGGGGAGAGAAGTGGTTGGAGTTAGTGAAGAGTGACAGGGGGTTTAAACAAAAGGAAATTTGTTTGGTCAAAAAGTGTCTTTTTGGATATAAAACAAAACCTGGACCTTTGAGTGTGGAGTCTAGTCTCTAAGTCCACTTAAACCAAAGTCTGTTGGAAAAGCTGACTGGCCATGTGCTCAGCGCAGGAGTAACCGGAACAAGGGAACCAGAGTGGAATAAGGGTTTCCTTGGAAGACAGTAAGTGAAGCAAATAAGTACTTACTACAGTTTAAACAAAGCAACGGAGTAGTTGCAAAGAGGCTGCAAAACCCCACTCAAGAGCAAACCAACCAAGTGCATGTCAGGTATACACTGTCGAATGTATATAGTGTAAATAGTGGTCTGTGTGAGTTGAATAATCAAGGGTATGGTACACCAGGGTCTTACACAACTACCATTGTAGGTAAGGGTACTCTGGTGGAGGTAATGGTGTCAGACTGGCAGTGATAAATTGGCACACAGACAGTTTAAAGGCTATCACTGGTTGGTAGTGAAGATTTGAGTTGTTTTCTTTCTGTTACCTTCACCTTCTAACAAAATAAATATTGCCAGCAGCTGATGTACAGCAATTACAGTTGTGGACATTGTAATCTTTTACACCACCTCGACCTGTCACAATATATATATATATATATATATATATATATATATATATATATATATATATATACACACAAACACACACACACAACTAGAGTGATATAAAGCACACAGGTTCTATTAACTGGTTTTCAGTATGAGCCCCTCCTACCCGAGCCAGACAAAGTAAAAAAATCAGCAGAGGGCACGGACAAATGACAAAATCAGTCTAGAATATAACTTTAATTATAAATAACACATCCAAAACAGGGACCAGCTCATCACATTTGACTTGAACACTATCTTGAACAAGTAACACTATCTGTGACCACAGCTCCCACATTCTCCTTCTAAGACACGCAATTGGCTCGTTCGCTCTCAGCGTCTCATATGGGTCCGCACGTTCACCAAGCCACACTCCCAGCTCACAAATTAATTCATAAGAACATAAGAAAGTTTACCAACGAGAGGAGGCCATTCAGCCTATCTTGCTCGTTTGGTTGTTAGCAGCTTATTGATCCCAGAATCTCATCAAGCAGCTTCTTGAAGGATCCCAGGGTGTCAGCTTCAATAACATTACTGGGGAGTTGGTTCCAGACCCTCACAATTCTCTGTGTAAAAAAGTGCCTCCTATTTTCTGTCCTGAATGCCCCTTTATCTAATCTCCATTTGTGACCCCTGGTCCTTGTTTCTTTTTTCAGGTCGAAAAAGTCCCCTGGGTCGACATTGTCAGTACCTTTTAGAATTTTGAATGCTTGAATCAGGTCGCCGCGTAGTTTTCTTTGTTCAAGACTGAATAGATTCAATTCTTTTAGCCTGTCTGCATACGACATGCCTTTTAAACCCGGGATAATTCTGGTTGCTCTTCTTTGCACTCTTTCTACAGCAGCAATATCCTTTTTGTAACGAGGTGACCAGAACTGAACACAATATTCTAGGTGAGGTCTTACTAATGCATTGTAAAGTTTTAACATTACTTCCCTTGATTTAAATTCAACACTTTTCACAATTAATCCGAGCATCTTGTTGGCCTTTTTTATAGGTTCCCCACATTGTCTAGATGAAGATATTTCTGAGTCAACATAAACTCCTAGGTCTTTTTCATAGATTCCTTCTTCAATTTCAATATCTCCCATATTATATTTATATGAACATTGTATTGCCTGCTTGCAATACCTTACACTTTTCTCTATTAAATGTCATTTGCCATGTGTCTGCCCAGTTCTGAATGCTGTATAGATCATTTTGAATGACTTTTGCTGCTGCAACAGTGTTTGCCACCCCTCCTATTTTTGTGTCGTCTGAAAATTTAAAAAGTTTGCTTACTATACCAGGATCTAAATCAGTTCAAGGCTCTTGTACTAGCCTACAGATGCCTTGACCAGACTGCACCCAACTACCTACACCCCCACTCGACCTCTCCGCTCCACCTGCACTAGAAGACTGGCTCTACCTCCTCTACGCTCCCCTGCCTCCAGAGCCCGCTCCTTCTCCACCCTTGCTCCGCAGTGGTAGAATGACCTTCCTACAGATGTCAGGACTGCCCAGTCCCTGACCACATTCCGGCGCCTCCTTAAGACTCACCTCTTCAAACAGCACCTGTGGAACTCCTCTGTTGTATCCTGGGACACTATCACCATTCATTTAATTGTGCTTTATTTTGCTCTTATCTGCCCCCTATTTTACTGCATTTAATCCTGTACTTCAGAATACTGTAATCTGCCAAGTGTTTAACCTGTAGTATTTTGTACTTAATCTTATCCTGATGTAACTATCACTATTTAATTATATCCTGATGTAACTATCACTATTATCTGCTGTATTATTGAATTGTGGTTTGTCACACTTGAACAAAAATTATTGTATTTCTTGCTCTTATTGTATTACTTGTATTGTAACACTTGAAATGTATTTGCTTGCGATTGTAAGTCACCCTGGATAAGGGCGTCTGCTAAGAAATAAATAATAATAATAATAATAATAATTATTAATGTAGATTAGGAATAGCAGAGGACCTAATACTGATCCCTGTGGTACACCACTGGTTACCTCGCTCCATTTTGAGGTTTCTGCTCTAATCAGTCCTTTCTGTTTTCTACATGTTAACCACTCCCTAATCCATGTGCATGCATTTCCTTGAATCCCTACTGCGTTCAGTTTGAGAATTAATCTTTTATGCGGGACTTTGTCAAAAGCTTTCTGGAAATCTAAATAAACCATGTCGTATGCTTTGCAATTATCCATTGTTGATGTTGCATCCTCAAAATAATCAAGCAGGTTAGTTAGACACGATCTCTCTTTCCTAAAACCATGCTGACTGTCTCCCAGGATATTCTTACCATATAGGTAACAGTATCCTGGGATTTTGGATCTTATTATAGTTTCCATAAGTTTACATATAATAGAATTCAGGCTTATTGGTCTGTAGTTACCTGTTTTGGTTTTGTCTCCCTTTTTGTGGATCTGTATTACTTTTGCAATTTTCCAGTCTGTCGGTACAACCCCTGTGTCAAGAGACTGTTGCATGATCTTGGTTAGCGGTTTGTAAATAACTTCTTTCGTTTCTTTGAGTACTATTGGGAGGATCTCACCCAGTCCAGGGGATTTGTTTATTTTAAGAGCTCCTAGTCCCTTTAACACTTCTGCCTCTGTTATGCTAAAGTGTTTTTTAAAACTGGATAGGAACAGGTCGACATGTGGGGCATGTTGTTCGTATCCTCCTTTGTAAAAACTTTGTGAAAAGTAATCATTTAATATATTTGGTATTTTTTTTTCTTCATCTATGATTTTGCCATTTGTGTCTCTTAAATATTTAACCTCCTCTTTGAATGTTCTCTTGCTGTTATAATATTGGAAAAACATTATAACAATGTTCATTTCTATCTCTCTCTTGGCCTTTCTAACTTCCTTTTTGACTTGCATTTGTAGTTCCAAGTACTCTTTCTGTGTACTTTGTTTTTGGTCCTTTTTAAACGCTCTGTAAAGTGCTTTTTGTCACTGAATATTTTTTTTAATCGATCTATTAAACCATTTTGGCCATTTTGTTTTAGATTTAGATTTGTCTACGTTTGGGATGTAATTGTTTTGCGCCTCTAGTACTACATTTTTAAAAAACAGCCATCCTTTTTATTTGGATGTTTTCTCTATTTTACTCCAATCTACTTCTGTTTGTCTTTGTTTCATACCTTTATAGTTTGCTTTTCTAAAATTGTAAACCTTAGCTTTAGTCATTACTTTTGGGGTTTTAAAAATCACTTAAAATTAGCCCATGTTGTGGTCTGAGTCTGCCAATGGTTCTCTGACCTCTGTTTTAGTTATTCTGTCTTCGTTATTTGAAAAGACTAAATCAAGGCATGCCTCCCCTCTAGTCGGTGCCTTGACTAATTGAGTTAGGAAGCAGTCATTGTCATTTCGACCGGGTTTTCCCATTTTATATGGGGGAAGTTGAAATCCCCCATTAGTATGGCTTCTCCTTTGCGGCACACATTTCTAATGTCATTGTATAACAGATAATTTTGCTCGGCGTCTGAATTTGGCGGTCTATAGCATGCCCCTATTATTATGCCCTTTGAATTTTTGTCCATTTATTCTGACCCATATTGATTCTGCATTGTTTTCTTTGTCCTGATTTAACACCTGGGTTTCAAGACTATTTCTTATGTATAGCGCTACCCCTCCGCCTCTTCTGTCCTGCCTGTCTTTCCTATACAGTGTGTACCCACTAATATTATATTCGTCTCCATCACTCTCAGACAACCAAGTTTCTGTAACACCTATCACATCGTAGTTACTTGTTAGTGCAGTAGCTTCAAGTTATAACATTTTGTTTCTGAGACTTCTAGCATTTAGATAAATACATTTAATGGATGTCTTACCAGAGTTGTTGCCCTTGTTTTGATGTGGTCTCCCTTCTGTTTTTTTTGTTTTCTCCCCCCTTCCTTTCTAGTTTATATGCTTCTGAACCTCCTCAAGCATCCTTTCTCAGTAGATTTGTTCCCTTTTTATTTAAGTACAGTCCGTCCCCCCTATATAGATATTCCTTTTTGTAGAATGTGCTCCGATGTTCAAGAAAGGTGAAGCCTTCCTGTGTGCACCACGATTTCAGCCATGCATTTGATTATGTATTTCCAGCTGTCCGTATGATCCTTTGCAAGGTACCAGCAGTATCCCAGGAAATACCACAGTTTTGGTCTTGTCTTTTTAATTTCCTTCTTAGCTCTCTGAATTTGTTTTGCAGGGATCTTGGCCTGTCTCTTCCAATGTTGTTTGTACCGATGTGGATGACTACTACTGGATCGTCTCCTGTTCGTTCTAGGAGCCTGTCCACGTTCTAAGTGATGTGCGTTACAAAGGCTCCTGGAAGGCAGCACACTGTTGTAGTAAGGGGGTCCAGACTGCAAACTGAACTTGCTGCGTTTCTCAATAAGGAGTCCCCGACAATCATGACCTCCCTTCTTTTTGCTGCTTGGCCAGCACTGCTTATAATGTCCTAGATGTTGTTCCTTTCATTCTCTTGATGTTGGTTTTGATCATCTAAATTTTGAAGTGGCTCAAATGTGTTGGATATTTTGATTTCTGGTGGTTGTGTTTGACAAAATTTATTTTTTTCCCTGCCTCTGCCTACCTGAACTCAGCTGTTTTGACCCTCTGCTATCTCTCTGGTGGCTTTTAGTCTCTTAGTGTGCAGACTTACATGAATTGAGGGTGTGCCAGCTCCTCAAGCTCCTGTTGCTGTCTCATTTCCTGCAGCTCCATTTCTAGCATACTTACTAGTTTAAGCAAGTCCTGGATCGTGCGGCACTTTACACACACTTGGTTTAGCTCTGCTGGGTTTTCTCGGATTTCCCACATCATGCACACCTGGTGGTGCCGCGACCTGGGAGTCTGGAAGTCTGGAAGTCCAGGCCGAGGGATCCAATCCCCAGGCGCCGGGCTGTGGCACAGGGGTGGTGGTCGGGGCTGTGGTGTAGGTGGTCTCCTCACCTCCCCCCCTTCTTCATAGCCAGCAGCTCCCTCTTCTGGGGCTCCGGCCACAGTATTCCCTGCTTCCATGAAGGGCTGGCAGCGACCCCAGGCAAAGCAGATCTCTCAGCGACCCCAGACGATGGCGGCAGCGGACCCTCGGAAGGAAACGGCGGCAGCAGACCATCGAGAGGCGACGGCAGGCAGGCGGCGACCCCGGGCGGTGGCACGCAGGCGGCATCACTGGGCGGTGGTGCTACCAGCTCCTCCAGCAGCGCTGCTGGGGCTGGTGGGGCTGGCGTTGCTACCAGTTCCTCCGGCAGCAGTGAAAAGGCTGCTGGTTCCTCCGGCAGCAGTTGAAAGGCTGGCAACTTCAAGGCTGTCTCTTCCAGCCCCAGCAAATCCCCAGAGGTCAACAACAAATGACCCCCAGGTGATCCAATACAGGAATCCCCGGGCTGTGGTGGCATGGCTCCTCCGGCAGCAGGGAAAAGGCTGTCAGTTCCTCCAACCGCAGGGGAAAGGTTGCCGGTTCCTCAGACAGCAGGAGAAAGGCTGCTGATTACTCCAGCAGCAATGGAGGGCTGTCCTGTCATCCTCCCCCCCCCCAAAAGAACCAGGGGGGTGAGCCTGTAACTCCTCCCCTTCCAGCTCTGGAGACGGCAGCTCCACCCCCTCTGGCTCGCAGGATGGCAGCTCCACCCACTCCGGTACCTGGAATGAAGGTATCTCTGCCATATCTTCAGTCAGCTAACGGTGAACCTTGGTTGTACTATCATGAAGGGATGCTGGGTGGTGCTGTCTCTCACAGACCTCCCATTGCTTCCCATCTCAACACCACAGCACATTGATAGCCAGTGGGAGGTCGCTGAAGAGGTCCCCCTCTGCGTCCATCAGCCAGTCCCAGATTTCTCGGGATGAGGGTGAACCCGGTGGCACTGGAGCTATTGGTGTTGCTGCTGATGCCTGGGGTTGCAGCTGCTCCTCTTCCTGGGCTGGCGCATAGGGGCATCCCACCCAGTTGTGCCCATCCTCCTCGCAGCAACCACAGCAGTCAGCCGGTGGCCCCTCTGGACATGCCCGCCAGTGGTGGTCCTCCTTCCCGCACCAGGAGCACCATGGGAACAAGCTGGTTGGGTCCGCCCGCTGTTGCTGCTGCAGCTTCTGCTCTTCTTGGCCATTTTTTTTTTTTCAAAAACAAAACAAAAAAAACTGCACTTCTGCTCTGAGTCTCCAGGGGGCGCTATCCCACTTCTAACACCACCTGTGTCAGGATAGCCGCAGAGGGAAGACTCAGAGTCAGGAAAATGCATTGAAACAAAATACTTTTATTACCAAAACACAAAATAAAAAGGCACGAGGGCCAAATAAAAGGTACAAACACAAAACAAAGGTTTCCAAACACCAGAACAAATAAATCAAATTAAACAAGTATCTATATATACACACTTTTACAGGGAACACTTACTCTCTGTGTCTCTCCAAACCAAACCACTCCAGCCAGACAAAGGATTCCTCCTGGCTTTTATGGTCTGTGGCTGGAGCCCAATTAATCAATAATTAACAATTACTCAATTAAGGCTCCAGCCACATTCTCACATGTATTTGGCAGGGAGGAATTTAACCCCCTCCTTGCCGATCCAAAACAAAAAATAATTATAATGAAAATCATAATGAAAACAACAGTAAAAATGATAATAACACAAATTATAGGGGTGGGCTGGCACCCCATCACAGTAGCCTCTAGGCTACTATTTTTATTTAAATATAAAAAAGATAGAATAACTCAAAACTGTTCGGAATACACATGTATGATTCTTCATCTGAGCAACTCAATTACCAATATTAAAACTTAACTCTGATGATTTCAATAGTTGTTTTTATATTGATCAGAAGGTTTATATGATTAGTTTTAATATTATGTTTCCTGTCTGTCACTGTCTCACTATCAATCCCATAATGCAATGTGGTAAACAACGTGTGATGTAATGTGCTAGAATCCTATTGGCTGATCGGATATAAAGCGGTTTGAAGAAAATCAAAATATCCAGTTTTCCATGAATTTTACACTATGTGATAAGGCTACCCTCCAGGAGTACATCTATAGCAAAAACTGGAAATATGTGGAATTGCTGTTTATTGCTTTTTGGTATGAAGCTTTTCAGTTACAGTTAGGAGTAGGATCAGATTGGAGTGCTGTAAGTGCAATAGAAGAGTGAATAATAATAACAGCAATAACAATATTAATCATTTCTCTTCACAGACGCTCCTTGGCCAGTGAATTCCTTGCCGGTGTTTGGTGCACGATGGATTCGTCCTACACTAACTCCACAGCGATCTTTGTCGGACCTTTTATGCCATGCAAAAGGGAATCTGCTGCATTTGCATTCCTAGCAACGGTGGAAGTGTTCCCCGTGATTGTGGGTTTCCCTGCCAATGTGACGGTGCTCTGGGTTTTACTGTGTAGGAAAACTGCAGTCTCCTCAACCGAGATCTTCATTCTCAACCTCACTGTCATGGACGCTTTACTTTGTCTCAGTGCACCTCTTGGCATCCTTTATTCCTTGCTGAGAAACTATTTAATTGGGTGTGCAACATATTTCCTCTATTCAATTAACCTGATCGGGACCCCCCTGTTCCTCTGTTGTATTTGTTTGGAGCGCTACACGGCCGTGGTGCACCCGATCCGTTTCCTGCATCTCAAGTCGCGCACCTTCAGAGTGGCATTCTGTGCCACGTCTTGGGTCTACATTGTAGCAACGTCTTTGTATCAAGTTGAACGTATGTTTGTTTCATGGTCATATTTAATGGCACTCAACAATGTTACCTTGCTTGTGGTCATGGTTTTCTGTAACGTGTCTATACTCTGGTCCCTGATTCAGTCCAGCCCGGGGCGAGACGAGCTTCACCCCGTCAAGAAGAAAGCTTTCCAGACCGTTTTTACCAACTTCATTATTTTACTGCTGTTCTATTTCCTGCCAGCAGTTTATCTTTTACTATCGTATATCAATGTTGCCACGCTTCAATGTTACGTCATGCCAGTGTGGTCTTTCTTTGCCATTCCATTGCCATTGTTCTATCTGTACAACATAGGGAAGGTGCCGTGTGTGCAGTTCCCGTGCTGTGCAGTGCAGAGACCCAGTCCCTGAGCTCTGCTAGTCATTGTCACGTCAGTTTCTACGTCGCCTCACTGAAATCATTTAATACTATAAATACATTATTTAGCATTTTGATTTATCCCAAACTTAGTTTACAGATTATTAAAACATGCACAGCTGGTTTCACAGCGAATTTAAAAGAAAATAAAACATGACTGCTCTTAGTTAAACTTTGTATATGTATTTGCTGTATGTTGAATTTGCTCTTAGTAACACTCTTAATTTAGGACTGAAGACAGTTCCTGTATATTATAACTTTCTCTTAACTAACTGTTTTTGTTTGTTTTTTAATGTTATATTTTGTAAAAACATTTTATTAGAACACATATTTCCAATATTTTCTATCTTCTCTAGTTTGTGTTTTTCACACAACACAATTCGTGTGTTATATTATCCCAGAGAATCTTTAAATTTGACACATTTGCTTTTTTTACTGTGTATTTCTCATCATATATTATAAATGTAGCAATATATAGTGTTTTATGTGTTTTACATACTTTCTTATGTTCTTATCACATATCAATATATTAATGCACATTATACTCTTAATATGTTTTTAAATATAAGCAAACAGCAAAATGTATGTTCAAAATGAATATCATGCAACTTTATTTGTAAAAATAAAGAGGAAAATAAAACTATGAAAACTTTTTAAACTTGAAAAACAGTGGTCTGGTCCTAGATGTTTTTTTTTTTTTTTTTTTTTTATAAATTTAGTCGTCGCCAATTTTTTCCCCCCTGTTTTTTTCTCTAATTTTGTATGCCCAATTATTATCATTAACCTCGGCTCACAACTGGCAACCCCCCCTGCGACTCGGGAAACGACGGCTGGAACACGCGTCCTCCGAAACGTGCTCCTGCCACTCTGTCATTTTTCACACTGTGGATCCACAGCGAGGCCACCATATCTATAGTGCCGGAGGACAACACAGATCTGGCGGCACCACTGCAGAACCACAGGTGCCCAATCGGACACAGGGGTCGCTGGTGCGCGGTGAACCGTGGATTCCCCTGCCTTTTTTCTGTCCTATTTCTCAACTTTCCCATTTAATCTGCTTGCATATTTTCCAACGCTGTATTATATTTGTTTAAATAACATTTATTTCATTTTATTTTTATTTTCATTTTCATGTTCACTGTGGTTTTGGGCTGAATTTGTTGTAGTGATGTTGAGGTTACACTGGGCCAGTTTACAGTTGCCTTGGATAAAGGTGTCTGCTAAATATCTGCAATAATAATAATGACACATGGTTTAATTTTGAATTTTTTTTTTTAACTAACTTACTTTTAACCATGCAACCTTAACCCTAATGCTTTCTGGACACAATAAATGTCTTCCTTGCTGAGTGATCAAGCAGGGAACAACAGAAATTTAACACACACCGATTCAGTCTTAAGCAGTTGTTTCGTGAAAAAAACAATTGCTGTCTTTATTTGGGAAAAAACTGCAGGAGGGACAAAAAAGATGAGTAAAATAATAATCCAAACAAGCATGTTCAAGAAAAAAAATCCATCCACAGAAACGACATGACAGGTAGCAGCAATCCAGAGCCCAGGATCGCTAGCCTAGTGCTGGCTTCTGTTTCACCCTTGATCTCCTTAGCCTTCTGAGGCCTCTCCTTTTATCCTTCAGGCTACACCCCTATTACTACTGTGCTGTACTAGACAGGTAGAACCGGCTCTGTAACTCCTGCTACAGACTGCTTATGTGGGCATACACAGACAGCAAACTGTTTACACATGCAACACGTAATATGTAGGAGAAAATAATCTTGCAAACCGTTTTGATCAAAACTGAACATATATTTATGTATTAACAAACTTGAACAGTATACCAACAACAAAGACAAATCTATTTGGAGACACACAGTCAAAGAAGGTGTCTATCTTTCTAGTTCGGCTTTCATACTTTTTGCAGTTGCAGCTAAAGCTCTGAGCCATGAAAAAAATGAGAATAAAAAATTATTTATCATAATAATAATAATTTATTGATTTTATATAGCACCTTCACAGAAAAAATAGAATCAGTAATAAAACATTGCTACAAAAATAAAAAGATAAGACTAATACAATTCCACACAAAACAAAAACAATTTAAAAAGCCATGGTAAAAAGATGAGTTTTTAAAAGAGATTTAAAACTATCTTGGGATGGAGCTTCCCTTAGTGCGAGGGGTAGCATATTCCAAAGATGGATAAAGGAAATCTTGGTGGTATTTAATATGGGGACTCAGAGGATAGCACCGAGTCAAAAATCACACCAAGATTTTGTGTTTCAGAAGCGCAGCATACTTCAACCTCGTCAATTTTTAGGCTGACACTACCAACTTTACAAAGCTGTTGAGGAGAACCAATTAACATCACTTCAGTTTAATTTTAAAAAGTTATTTTGAATCCACATTTTAATATCAGACAGGCAATCAGGTAGAATAGAACGATCAAGGTTCGACTCAGGTTTGGCTTATAAATAAATTTGAGTATCGTCGGCATAGCAATGAAAATGAATTCCATGGCTGCAAAGTATTTGACCTAAAGGTAAAAGATAAATACTAAAAAGTAGAGGTCCCAGTACAGAGCCCTGCGGAACACCAGCTGAGACCAGCATTGTTTTAGACCTGGCTCCATCCATTGCCACAAACTGCCTTCAACTGGACAGGATCGAAACCATTGAAGTGCAGTGCCGAAGATGCCTACATAATCCTACATAACCTCGTGATCAACAGTATCAGATGCTGCGCTCAGATCCAAGAGGACAAGCATGTTAATAAGGCCTGAATCAGTGACTATCAAAAGGTAATTTACCACCTTCACCAGGGCGTCTCTGTACTGTGCTTGATCTTCACCAGGGAGTCTCTGTACTGTGCTTGATCTTCACCAGGGCGTCTCTGTACTGTGCTTGACCTTCACCAGGGCGTCTCTGTACTGTGCTTGATCTTCGCCAGGGTGATCTCTGTACTGTGCTTGATCTTCACCAGGGTGATCTCTGTACTGTGCTTGACCTTTACCAGGGCGTCTCTGTACTGTGCTTGATCTTCACCAGGGTGATCTCTGTACTGTGCTTGATCTTCACCAGGGTGATCTCTGTACTGTGCTTGATCTTCATCAGGGTGATCTCTGTACTGTGCTTGATCTTCACCAGGGTGATCTCTGTACTGTGCTTGATCTTCACTAAGGCGTCTCTGTACTGTGCTTGACCTTCACCAGGGTGTCTCTGTACTGTGCTTGATCTTCACCAGGGTGATCTCTGTACTGTGCTTGATCTTCACCAGGGTGATCTCTGTACTGTGCTTGATCTTCACCAGGGCGATCTCTGTACTGTGCTTCATCTCCACCAGGGCGTCTCTGTACGGTGCTTGACTTTCACCAGGGCGTGTCTGTACTGTGCTTGACCTTCACCAGGGTGTTTCTGTACTGTGCTTGACTCTAAAACCTGACTGGAATAATTAATCAAGGTCATTTAGATGATTTTGAAGTTAACATGCCACCACCATAAAAACAAACAAGCACAAAAGCAAGTGTTTAAAATTGATGGTACCATGTTTAAAAGCCAGCCAAAGGGTACATTTTTCATTTAAATGCGATGTATACTGCATGTAATGTCTGGTTTCCTTTTTCTTATCAATAAACCTCATTTAATGCAACTTTCATTATCAGAAAGAAAACGTCTTGACACAAATTTCCAGCCATGACTACTCACCCAGAGACACCAAGAATTGTAGCCATGTTTATCCAGGCATTGTTCTTTATGCTCGTTCATTTTAACATTGTATAATAAAGGATGCTGCTGTACCTCATTTCTTTTTCCTTGTCCATGCTTGTTTTGAGGCGTGTGCCTAACGTTTCTAAAGGGTGTAAACGAGGGTTGAGATGATAATGGATTTTTTTGTATCACGATTATTGTCTAAAAAATGATCCCAATACATTATTTTGGTAGTTTTTTTTCTTTAAAAAAATTATAATTTTACAACCTCCCCATCCAATTAATCTCTATTATTATTATTATTATTATTATTATTATTATTATTATTATTATTATTATTATTGTATAAAGTCTCTTAGCAGATGCCTTTATCATTATTAAGTCATTTATTTGCAGACACGTATTTTCAAACTAATAAATTACATTACAACGGGTAACATCACTACAAAAAAAACACTTTAAAGTGATACTGATTGTACACCACATTATATTTTCAACTGCTTTCATGAAATTCCACAGGGTCCTTTTGTTGTTGTCGTTTTTACTGTTAACTCTGCCCAGCACTCACTGTACAGTGTGGAGTGAAATGTTGTATTTAATCAAGACAGGGGAAGACAATATTCCCTGAAGGTAATTGGCTTGTCTAGTTGTGTACCGCCCCCAGGGAACTCCTGGCCGTGGTTGGTGATGGCAGGGCAACAGCGACTGCGGTGAAAACCAGCGACCTCCAGGCCGTAGCACCCTGTACTTCTGGAGAGGTGCCTTAGCTGGATATGCCTCTCAGGATCCCACTTAAGTTGTTTATTTTAACTATAATTACAACCTGCTTTTGTTGTATAATGTATACATAATTTAGGCACGAAACAAGAATTCAGGGACATTTAAAGTGCGAGGGGCGAGAGTTTTAAGATTTGTTTATTTAACTTGTAAGCTTTGCTTTTTAATATGTCACACAAAATCTTCTTTTGTTAAATCATATTTGCTACAGACCCCCTGAAACTTCCCTGCGGACCCCAGTTTGGGAACCCCTGCTCTATGATACTTACAGGCCTCATTTGGAATTTTCAGGGGTTCCTTTTTTTTTATTCCTCTGCATTAATTTCAAAATACTGTCAGACAATCAATTTTGTATTTATTTAATTTTTGGGACAAGTTTTAGTTTGTCCCCCATTTTATATACTTCATCTCATATGCATTTGATTTAGCCAATTTAAATAGTTGCGTGAGGTATAGAAAAACTGTGGCCGCACATGTATTAACATGGAAAATACATCTGGGTCAAAGTGTAAGGTGCCTTAGTTGCTATGGCAATATCAACAGGATCAATTCCGTTGCTTCCTGTCAATCAATTACAAGAGCTAAACTGGCGAGGACCAGTGACAATAATGGCGATATTGATAATAGAGACGGTATAAACGATACATACAATAATATAAATGAAGCATCGTTGAACATTGTTATCACCATATTATTGAATTATCGACAGGACATTCAGTGAAATTGATTTTCTGTGCCAGGAGAGTGGACTGTGCTCCTCGACTAAAACAAGTTGTCTCGTCCAATACAGAAATGGCATCCTCAATGAATTGTAACTGGTTCTCAAAGAACAGTCGAGCATTGGCAAGGTCTTGGACTACCTGCACCTTCTCTTCCGATGCTCTTCTAGCAAGATTCCACAAAACCATGAAACTCTGCTTGATGGAAGCAAAAAGCTGCTGGACATTGTAGACCACACAAGATGATTCAGTGCTAGAGCATTGTGGTACTGCAGCAGCTGTGGCTTGGCTGGTAGCATTGCATAGTTTGAGTGTTTCCTTTACTTTGTTGGATACCTTTGTGATTTGATGAGAAAGCCTGATGGCTATGAACTGCCCCTCTGGGAGAAAAAAAAGAAAAGAAAAAGAAGAGCACATATTTACTTAAAAAATAAGTTTCTTTTTTCATCTACAGACTGCTGGACTTACTGACACACTGCTAAAATCAGGTTGCCAATTGCACCACTGTGATTACTCATCTTAAGAGAAGTTAAGACATAGCCCCACCTAAATACTCACTACAGTTGTGAACCCTGGCACATATTCTCTTAGGAAATGGAATTCAGCTATTTTAACATTTTGGCACCCACCTCCAATACTGAATATCTTGCTTTTCTTACTTTAACCAGGATTTAGAAAAGAGTGTTTTGACTGGTTAAATATATATATTTATTTATTTATTTATTTATCTATAAGCGGCACTCCGACATCTAATACATAGTGTGAACGAGCCTTGCAGCTTGGGTTCGTTTTGCCCTTTTACAGTACAGACTCAAACACAGAGAAGTGGTTTTAAAATGCTGACACGCTATTTTTAATAAACAAAGAATCAAAACAGAAAAATAAACACCTAGCTCTCTTCGAGCACTCACTAAACTCACAACCGGACAGCTAGGCTGTTTACCGGCTGAAAAACCAAACACACACAGTTTCACAACAGAACACAGGCTTCACACAGTACCTTTGAGGATTTACGACACACAGTCGGGCTCGTCACACAGCAGCCTCGAGCAGACTGACTGCACACTTTTTAAACCCTGCACCTGACACTAATTTGCAATAATTACCAGGTGCGGGTGATAATTAAACAATAATTAAATAATACAATTAAACATTAACAAATTAAGCAAAACGTGCATTCGCACATGTTTTTTCCAGGCAGGGAGGCATTTCTCCCTCTCCCTGCTCACAATAGACAATGTCCCCGTCCCAATAATGTGTATTAGTTTGTTGAATGGAAAAATAAAAAATGCAATTGTCTGTCTGGACTTGTATACCTGATCATCCACATCCTCACACTCTTGTCATCTATTTCCCCAGTCAAGTGTTATTCCTACATTTTTTTATGGTTGTTAATTCCTGGTAAGCCCTTCCCTTAAAGACTCACTATTTGAGTCTTTTAGCCTACTATGGGATTTCCACGCTTGGAAAATCTATCCCGGGTATTTCGCGTTCTTCAGGAATCCTGGGTTTCAGCACTAAAGACTGTAGGAAAAATAGACTGACAAATGTTTAGATCAAAATGATTATATATTGTGACAGAGCTGTGTCTCTGCTTCTGTAAATAAGTGTAAATATGTGTCAATAGTTTATGTTGCAGCTTGCGTGCCTGCCTGTTGGTGAGTGTGACTTTAATTGAACTGCTGCAGCTGTTAAGTCCAGGTGAGCATGCGGTTGGTTTGATTGACTGATTGATGGGCAATCAACCCAACCACATGGTATAAAAGGAAGCCTGGATCCTTTGTTCAAGGCCTGAGAGACTGGAGAGGATTGAGGAGGTGCTGTGTGCTTGTTACTCCAAGGCTGTGCGCTAGATACTACAAGAGTAAGTGTAACAACAAGTGTGTCAAGTTGTTTACACTAAGTAGTTTATTTTTTGTTCAAACCTTTTATTTGTATCTGTGTGATAATAAACATGCACCAAACAGTGCTTTAAAACCACATTTCTGCTGCCAGTCTTTACAAACACTGCTGACCAGCCTTAACCACCAGGACCACTCTATCACAATATAAAGAAAGTAAGGTATACTCTGATACCATCATATAAGAATTGATTTACATGCAAACTTTGACTCAAGTCTCAGTTAAAGCTCAAATGCAAATATGTGCATCAGAAACACAGTGTACACACTAGAACAAACCATCTGAACCAGCCAACCACAAACAATTTCACTATAAGCTATATTCAGTTCAGCTGAATGCATTCAGATGCTTTGTCCATGCAATGATATTGATGGAGACATTCCAACGTAATTTCTAGAGTTCTGACAAAGATTTCCACTTCTATATCAAGTGTTGCTGTACAGCCTACACCCCTGGGCTAGGTCACTAATGTCTTTGTTGTTTGTTACACATATACGGAGTTCTGGTGTTTCTGATATTTCTAGATCTTTCCAGGACTCTCAGATCAGGATAGAAACTGTAAATAGTTCATTGTTTTGAATGGTCAGGCATTCTTATCTTAAGGTTACTTTCTCCTTCAAACCTGTTCTGCTAAAAACAGGTTCTGTTGTAGTTACAGGGAAGCTCAAACAGTTTAATCTCAGTTTGTTAGAATGACACATATACACATAAACACAATTCATAAATCCTCATGCCAATACTCCGGTTTTATCCCATGCCCTTCAATGGTAGATCGATTTCCTTTCTGTATTCTATTTAGTTGTTTTCACAAAGGCATGTGTTTGGTGATGGAATTATTTCAATAACTCATTGGTTCTATACACAATTCTGAATTCTTATGAGGTAATCACCAGTTAACAGTTGTGGAAGTCTGATAGATCAAGCGGTTGCAGTCACGCTTGGCTGAGTTGGCCAAAACAAACATGTGAACAAAGATAAAGGAGTAGTAATAAGTAACCAACAGCATTCTTTTGAACTCCTGAGCCACAGCTGATTGTACATGCAGCAAAAAAAAACATGACCAATGGAAGTAAAGGAGAAGCTCGTTATACCACAGCCTATCATATTTGATGTAAACAAGTGCAAGAATTTGAATGTGGTTAAAATGCTATGATTCTGGAGAACATCCTCTCATGAATGTTTAACATTATAAGAACAGTGGGACAAGTTGAGCTCCTCAGACAATGTAAAAGGTGCAGCAGAGGAATTCTCCTGTGGTCTCTGGGAAATCAATCACTGCTAATTCACAGTCTTTAGTTTGAAATCTACAGGAGTATGTTGAGTCTTTTTTTTCCTATACTATACAAGAACAGTGAAAATGATGATAATGTCAGACTTTCTTTTCAGTTTGGAATTAACCTTCTGTTCATTCTATATGGAAGAGTGTATAAGGTTGGTAGGATTTCGTTCAGTACAGTATATTTGCCTAAAGTTTTTTATTTTAAATTTTTTCTAGACCATGAAGTTTGGAGACATCATTTCATTCTCTCGTATTGGGTACCCACACCAGGTGGTTTACACTGGGAAAAATAACAAAGGACAAGATATGGTTGTCCATTTTTCAGGTATAGTAATCCTCTATGGCAACTTTAAATGATTAAGAAATGTTATTGTTGGACTTACTATCTCGGACAAGCCTCTGTCTCATTTAATCTGCTGCTTAAATAGGTTTTTTTTTTTTTTAACTTTACAAGAATACTGATGCACTAAATCTGCACAGACATTTTACTTCTGTTTTTGGAATATTATTTTTTATTTTCCAATTTTACAAAACATAATGACAGAAAGATACAAAGGAAAACTACAAACACAAGGAAAAAACACAGCAATTATGTTAGTTGGCAGATATCCAGTATATAGCACATTACAAAATAAATTAATTAATTCATAAATAATACAAAAATAAAATAAAAAATATGTTGTACAAAAATGCTACATCTATGTAGAAATTGAGAGATTGAGTATAACTAGGGTTCTGCATTTTCAGTTTTTATTTTCCACTCTCTACCTCCCTTTAACCCTTGATTTAATAGTTGTGAAGTCATTAAATTGTATATTTGACAAGAGAAACATTGTTAAATTAGTGGGAGAAAACAAACTAGTAGCACTACTAGAAACTAACTACCGCAGTGGAAGTTAATAAGCTGAATTTGGCAATGATTAGACTGAACAGAACGAAGTGCAGGTTCGGAATCAGGTGAGATCAATGCTGCATGATGTCGTTTATTAACTCAATCAAGATATAGGAGGGCAAATAAAACCAACTTCCTTTTGTAGTTAGAGTTTGATTAAGAAAGTGAATCGTCTCAAAATATGTTTCAAGGCACATCACAGGGTGATCAAAAATAAAACCCCAAAATGCAGAACCCTAAGTATAACACCTTACATGTCCTATTATAATATGGTAATGATTGTAACCTCTTCAAGATTCCTTCCTCTTAATTGTAATATACTATAAGCTATATTGAACATGTCTACATTTCTCACAGGATGTCCTTCCATCCTTCCATGTAGTCTAAGGTTGCCATATTGTATAAAATGTTTATCTTATTTCTTTTTACATACTGTAAGTTATTTTTCCAAAGCTACTATTCATTTCAGAAAACCACAGTGAAACTGGAAGAGGGGAGTCTAGCTTCCACTTCAGAACTAAACATTTTTTCTTTAGCTATAGCCAGTGCCAGGTCAGTACATTTTATTGCATGTTTATTTGTGTGCTGAACTCCAGAGAAATTCCCTAGTAATCCGATCTGAGGGTCTACTTGGAAAGGAATATCAAGAATCAGTGGCAAAGTGTCACAAACCTTCTGCCAGAACTGCAGAAGATTAGAGCATTGCCTAGTGGCATGTAAAAATGTGCCCTCCTCTACCTCACAACTAAAACACACGGACGATACATGAGAGTTACATTATGTAACTTTGAAGGAGTTAGATGGGGGTGCAAGAAGTTGTATTGTGTCGTATTCGTCTGCCACCTAGTTTGTGAGGAATGCAGGTTTGGTTTTGGAAGCTCTTGCATTAGTGTATTAAAGACTTTAGATATAAATTAACAAGATGACTGGTCCTGGTGAAAAAGGGATTCAATCTCTGACATATCGGGCAACCTCAGCTGACCTCTTAATGTTGTTCTAATGAAATTGTGCAGTTGTAAAAAGCAAAAAGAATGTTTGTTAGATAGTTGAAATGTTTCTCTCAATTGTTTAAAGGACATACACATACCATCCTGTCATTAATGTTTTAAACAGGTAATCCCCTTCTCATGTCAAGATTTAAAAATGTAGTTTTTAAAAATCGCTGGCAAAAAGTTGTCTTAGGTGACAAAAAAAAAAAACTACCTAAATTGTACCAGAGCTGTGTTTAATTAATTATTCGGGTTGTTTGTTTTTCTCTTACTAGTACTTGGGTCCCATTTATATATTATATCAGCCACTACATCCTCGTCTAGCCTCGGTAAAAGCTGTTAGAGTCACTCGAGCAACCACAAGAGGAGACTGTATAGTGTCTCGACGTCACACTAAGTTTGCACAAACAGCTTTCTCAATGAAGGGCGTCATGTTCTGGAATACACTACCAGATTTTATGAAAAGTATCTCAGACTACAAGAGCTTTTTAACAGAACTGAAAAGATGGTTAAAACAGGACCAGCTTTGTGACCACGTCTAGACTCCCTCCATTTGTTGATTTTCTTTTATTGTATTTTATTGTTATTTTAGTATTTTTAATTGTATTGTATTGTTGTGTTATTGGCATTGTTTGTATATTTAGTTGTTAGTCTGTGGGACTACCAATGCAAATTAGCTGTGGCTAACTTGGGTGCGATGCATCGCATGTTTAATCATGAATGTTTATTGCACATGGTCCCAAATCAAATTAATAAATAATAATAATAAAAAACATTCTCAATCTAAAGCCAAGAAGGTAATAAGTCAGCCTGGTACAACATTGATAAAAATTTACTTTGAGCTGCCCAACAGTGCCAGCTTTACATATTTTGCACGAGGTTTTTATGTAATACTGGCAGAGGACAAGCTGAGCTACCAAACCCGCCCTCTGCCAGAACACACACACACACACACACACACACACACACACACACACACACACACACACACACACACACACACACACACACACAGACACACACACACACACACACACACACACAGCTTCGCCATCACCAATACAAATAATAACAATAACAACAAAACACACGGCTACGCCGTCAATATACAGTGCCTTGCAAAAGTCTTCACACCCTTGAACATTTTTCACATTCTGCTACCTAAAGAATACAAAAACACACAAACTATATATTTAAACAGCAGGGCTTTGTCCTGCCCCCTTTTTATGTGCAGGGCTTTCCTGTCGCCCTGTTACATATACCCCCCCTTGTGCAACGCACACATGGCCCCAACGGCCACCTCCCCCCTCAGTCTCAAAGTCCCGGAAAAGGGGAAGCAAGTGGTCCATGGGGGCGGCCATGGTGTGGGGTCCTCCTTCTCCCATTGCTGATGGAGGGTCAGACCATAGCCCGACGCCCTCTTGGCGGGACTGAGACCTGGCGACAGGGGACCCAGATGCTGTGAATGGGGTGTCGGGAGCACAGGCAGACGACCTGTTGGCTGCAGCCCCAGGCAGAGGTGCGAGCCCAGGCAACCGTGGAGCAACGTCTGGGCTACCAGGGGGAGCGGAGCAGGAGACCAGGCGACCTCCTGTGCCTGGTGGTGCCGCGACCGGGCCCAGCGACCAAAGGTCAGGAGTCAGGCCCAGCGACCAAAGGTCCAGACATGGAGCCTGGGTGTCTGGGAGCCCAGGCCGAGGTATCCAACCCCCAGGTACCGGGCTGTGGCACAGGGGTGGTGGTCGGGACTGTGGTGGAAGTGGTCTCCTCACCTCCCCTCCCTTCTTTGAAGCCGGCTCCCTCCTCTGGGGCTCCGGCCACAGTATTCCCTGCTGCCATGAAGGGCTGGCAGCGACCCCAGGCGAAGCAGAGCCGGCAGCGACCCCAGGCAAAGCAGAGCCCTCAGTGACCCCAGGCGAAGCATGTCCGGCAGCAACCCTAGGAGAAGCACAGGAGACATAGGCAGCCCCAGGCGATGCGGGACCTTCAGCACCCCCAGACGAAGCGAGACCATCAGCAACCCCAGGCGAAGCGGGACCCTCAGCAAACCCAGGCGAAGCGGGACCTTCAGCAGGCGATGCGGAGCAGCAGGCAGCCCCAGGCGATGCAGACGTGGCATCCCTGAGCGGAGTGAGCGTGGCATCCTTGGGCGGTGCAAGGCAGGCATCCCTGGGCGATGACGAACTGGCATCCCTGGGCGATGGCGAACTGGCATCCCTGGGCGATGGCGAACTGCAGCAGCGGACCCTCTGGAGGCGACGGCAGGAGGGGAGCTCCTGGCCATGAAGGCGGCATCAGGATCTCCACTTCTCACAATGGTGGTGGTGGAGGCAGAGGTAGCTCCTGCTCCCCTCCTCTTGATAGCGGTGGAGGCAGGGGTAGCTTCTGCTCCTCTCCTCTTGATGGCAAAGGGGCTCCTCCCCTTCTGGCTGCGAAGGCGGCAGGGGCTCCTCCCCTTCTAGCTGCAGTGGGGGAACAGCAGGCATGCTCCCTCTGCTGGTGGAGATGGGAGCGCCACACAGTCCTCCCACGGCTGCGGAGGTGGGAGCGGCAAGTCGTCCTCCAATGGTGGTGGAGGTGGAACCAGCAGGTACTCTTCCTCTGCTGGTGGAGGTGGGAGGGGTAAGTAGTCCTCCCAGGG